>NC_081764.1:10200435-10500435 GCF_963082965.1 Carassius carassius
AATAACAATATTTTCTGTCTTTCTATAAAAGCAGCAGCCAAAATTGTCCCCATATACAGTGCCATCCGAGGACAGTGGAAGTGCTGCTGGAGATGAAAGACGCGAGTCTTCTGAACCAGTTAGTCAACCTTTTTGGTACCGATATCTTTTTCATGTAATAATTCCTACGTTGTAATAACAGTATTTTCTGTCTTTCTATAAAAGCAGCAGCCAGAATCATCCCCATATACAGTGCCATCCGAGGACAGTGGAAGTGCTGCTGGAGATGAAAGATGTGAGTCTCCAGGCCAAGTAAGTTATCACTGTTTGTGATTCATTTAAAGTAGTTCAGGGTATTTGAGGCCACTAGGTCTGTCTGGTAATTGAAACGTTTCTGATCCAAATACCTTTGACATTCAGGAGAGTTTTTCACAGTATTTAGAAACTTTAGAAAGACAATGGTCCACTTCAGGGTTATAATCGTTATGGTTTCACATGATAATAAAGGTTCAGTCTGTGATTTCTCAAAGTCATATTTTCTCAAATTTTGGTTCCTGTGGCTCAGTGGTAAAGCATTTTGTTAGCAAATGTCATAGGTTAAATTCCCAACATACAGTACAGACCAAAAGTTTGGACACACCTTCTCATTCAAAGAGTTTTCTTTATTTTCATGACTATGAAAATTGTAGATTCACACTGAAGGCATCAAAACTATGAATTAACACATGTGGAATTATATATGGAATTATATACATAAAAAAAGTGTGAAACAACTGAAAATATGTCATATTGTAGGTTCTTCAAAGTAGCCACCTTTTGCTTTGATTACTGCTTTGCACACTCTTGGCATTCTCTTGATGAGCTTCAAGAGGTAGTCACCTGAAATGGTCTTCCAACCGTGCTTGATGGAGTTCCCCGAGAGATGCTTAGCACTTGTTGGCCCTTTTGCCTTCTGTCTGCGGTCCAGCTCACCCCTAAACCATCTCGATTGGGTTCAGGTCCGGTGACTGTGGAGGCCAGGTCATCTGGTGCAGCACCCCATCTCTCTCCTTGTTGGTCAAATAGCCCTTGATGCCTTCAGTGTGACTCTACAATTTTTATAGTCATGAAAATAAAGAAAACTCTTAGAATGACAAGGTGTGTCCAAATTTTTGGTCTGTACTGTACATACATATTGTTAAAAATGAAGTAAAAAAAAAAGTAAAGCCTGAATGCACTGTAAGTAGCTTTGGATAAAAGTGTCTGCTAAATGCATAAATGTTAAAACGTTGATGAACACTATTATTATATTTAAAATCAATCCAAACAAACACATATTCCCTTTATTGCTTCACCTTTAAAAGACATGAAAATGTAAAGCAGTTGTTGAAGTAACTTTGTCACAGCTGAAGTGGACCAATATAATGCTTTAAAAAAATGAAGTCCCCCCCATCCACTGTTCTGATTGAACACGAGTTTGTAAAATAGCTTTTTTTTTCTGACCCTTTAATTTTTTTTCATATGAATTAAAATAATAATGTTATTTTATAACTATATTTTTGAAGTAATTCGTTTATTTTTGTAATGTCACTTTACATTTTTGATGTTTGAATTACTACAAGTATTTGTATTCAGGTTTGACAATATTAATAACACAAAAACTGTTTTAGAATTAAACTACATAGTTTTGTTTGGAATATTGATTGGAACCATAAATTGATAAATTAATAAAGAAGAAATAGTTATTGAAATTTTGCGCATCCATGTTAAAAAAATGCACATGGACAAGTGAACAGTCCAAATGTGTCCCCCAAATAAGCAGCACCATCTTAAGCAACAGACAAATAATTAAGTTTTTATAGTACAGATTAAACTTTCACACGTAACACATAAGTAGTTTAGTGTAGATGATCGTTTTTAAAAAACTATTTTTTCTTCATGGCAAACCATTAACATTGTACTTTTTCCATTAGGGCTTCATGATTAGTGAATCAGATGAAGACGGGTTCGTCAAAATCTGTGTGCCTAAGAACCCCTCCTTCTTTTTCATTGACAAGAGTGAGTGGGATAACTTGATAAAGAAGAGGGAAAAAAGAGGCTTTGCAGGACTTCAATGGACCACAGTAATTTCCAAAGGGCTGAGGACAATACATCCATACTGTTCATTTGCTTTTAAAAGACACAGACTGAAAGGATTGGGTTCGAAACAAACCAGCCCAGAATTTTCATGTCTTGCCTACTGCCGATTTGAAGATTGTCCAATCACTGTTACAGTGACTGTGGATAGTGACAAGGACCTTAAAGCAACAGTTGAATTTCAACACAGCAATGAAATAATCAGCCTTCAAATAATGCTACAAAAGAGAACAAACAGTCCAGATGAGGTACTCCAGAAAGTGATGCTACACCCAAAAGGGGTCCTGCTGTGGTCAAAAAGGAGTATACACATATATCAGGAACGATGCCAGGAGGACATAATTTATCTAGATGCGACTGGAAGCATAATGAGGAGAGAGACAGGATCACCTCCATTCTATGTATATGAGTTGGTGGTCAGAAATCCACACAAAACCTCATCTCCATTTCCTGTTGCCACGTACCTTACTTGCGACCACACCACAGCCTCAGTTTTGTATTTTCTTGAGGCATTTCTAACAGACGTGGCAAGGTGGTTTGGAAGGAAGGGTATGCGGTCACCTGTCATGGTCATTTGTGATGGGTCAATTGTGTTAATGCAGGCTATATGCATGGCATTTGCAAAAAAAAACCTGACTGACACAATAAACCACTATTACAACATTGCAAGTGGAAAAGGGAAACCGGAAGATTTTGATGTGCCAGTTCTGCATAGATGCCTCAGCCATGTGATGAAGAATGCAAAGGAAATGTGCAGAAAGTAGTAAGCAGAATGTATTATTACTACAAAATCCTTGTAGTATATATTAAAAAAATATATTATGAAATTTGTCTGCATTAAGTACATTTCTAATACAGTAGCAAGTCTTAAATGCAGAGCATAATGGGATTTTAGTTCACACAAGTAACGTAATATCCATAAATGCTGTCATGTTAGTTTTTAAAAATTCAAATTCAATTATGATATTACTTTCCTCAGTGCAACAAACCACTACCACCTGGCAATGCATGTCTTTGGTGCCCTCACAACTGCAAGCACTTTAAAAGAACTGGATGACATGGTTCAAAGTGCTACAGTTGTCTTCTCCAGTCCATGCTGTGGTGCAAGTGTTGAGAAGCACTTCAAGAACCTGCAATCGTGGCTGCAGAAAAAAGGGACTCCATTGGATGAGACTACCAAGTCTAGGGGTGACGCAGAGGACTTGAAGGTAAATGTTAGATCTATCATCTGATCTTCCTGATCTATCTATCTATCTATAGGACATGGTAATTGTCAAAAAGGTCAAAGTGAGAACTTTTATTATTTTATTATGTTGGGGAATTTACAGTTAAAACCCAAGGACCAGATATTTGGCAATGAAGACCAGGAGTCAGAGATGAGTTCAATTAATAATAATAATTTTATTTGAAGAAAATATTTTGCAATTTCATCAGCAGAAGTCAGCTTCAATACTTTCGACGGAGTTCGTAGGCCGCCCCCCGTACAATACAAAATCAACCACAATGTCAGCAGAAACTATTCTTCTGTACAGAACATAGGTGCTGACACACACACATACTGTACACACAAAGTCCATATATACAATTCAAGGTTCTCTAGCACTGGCAAGTCTCTTATCACTACGGTTGGATACACACACATAATAGGCCGACATTAGAACCGGCAGCCATATCACCCTGGAGCCCAAGACCGGTTTCCCACTGAAGCTAAGCAGGGCTGAGGCTGGTCAGTACCTGGATGGGAGACCTCCTGAGAAAACTAGGTTGCTGCTGGAAGAGGTGCTAGTGAGGCCAGCAGGGGGTGCTCACCCTGTGGTCTGTGTGGGTCCTAGCACCCCAGTGTAGTGATGGGGACACTATACTGTCAACAAGCACCGTCCTTCGGATGAGACGTTAAACCGAGGTCCTGACTCTCTGTGGTCATTAAAAATCCCAGGATATATTTCGAAAAGAGTAGAGGTGTGACCTCGGCATCCTGGCTAAGTTCGCCCATTGGCCTCTGACCATCATGGCCTCCTAACAATCCCCATGTCTACTGATCGGCTTCATCACTCTGTCTCCTCTCCACCAGTAAGCTGGTGTGTGGTGGGCGTTCTGGCGCACTATGGCTGCCGTCGCATCATCCAGGTGGATGCTGCACACTGGTGGTGGATGAGGAGATACCCCCAGACTCTGTAAAGCACTTTGAGTGCCTAGAAAAGTGCTATATAAATGTAATGAATTATTATTATTATTAATCTTGAGGAATAGAAATACAGGATAGAACAGGATTCACAGTTCTACATTTCTTTTTGTCCCTCGCAGCGCACGTAGAGGAAGGGCCTCCCCTGACCCTTTTAGCTGACCTTGTGACCCTAGGAGAAGGAATACACTCACATATGCTCCTGTCTGTTTCTTCTAAACACTTCTAAAAGGGAAAATAATATATCTGTGTAAGCAGCATGCATCTATCTATACGTATATAGATGGCTTTTTACTTATTTAGTTAAATCATACAACAATCTTGGAGGTTAAATACTGATCAAACACTTGATTAATAATTACACAATATTAATGAGATAATATATATATATATATTGAAGAAAGGATATGATCAGCGGCATCCACTCAATCCTCTCCTTCAATTATTATTTTGGTTATTGGACTAAGGAGGACATACTGGTAACCACAAAGACTGTTGTCTTCTCTTGAAATGTGGCAAATGTGACAAGTACTACAATTTACAGTTATTATCAGTTAGTTTGGAGAATTTCTTAAATCATTATTAATATTGCAAACCAGTAAGTGCATATCTCAAAACAATTTGTACAAACAGCATTCAACAATGGATTACTTGTCCATGGATTAATCTCTCAAAAGTAAGTATTTGTGTCAAGAAATAGACCATTGACATGATAATGACAAACCCTTTTGTCATTGTTCACAAATGTCAAAAATGCATCAGTCTGTCATAATGCCAGTCTGTCAAAGCACGGTTTCCTTATGTCTGTGGCTCAGTGGTAGAGCATTGCATTAGCAGCGCAAAAGGTTGTGGGTTCGATTCCCATGGAGTACACATGTTAGGTTAAAAAAATTATAATGATTTGTTAGCCTGAATGCACTGTAATCAACTTTGGATAAAAGCATCTGGTAAATGTAAATATAATGTGCAGATGTAAACTATGGTTTGGTTTCCACTGAAAATGCACAAGGCTGAGTTTCTTATGTATGGAATATATACATTTCAACAGCCCAAATTTACACATTACTGCATGTGCGATAATAATTACAAGACAATGGACAGGATTCAAAATTCTGCTGTACTGTACTTGTGGTCTGACCATAAAAATGCATTACAATGTCATTGTGATAGAAAATTAAAAGACTTGAAACCAGTGGAGAAAAAGATAAAATAACAGAGGGTAAACACACACAAAAAAACCTTGTGCATGCAGTGTAATTTTAATAGAGAACCAGTATAATATTTTTGGATCATCATTACAAAAAACAATTTATAATGTAGAAAACAGCAAACAGTTGTGCACAGTCAGTAAAATGGTTGTACAAAAGTGGTCACAATTTGTTTAGAGTAGTGAGAGATTGCTTTTATGATGATGTGCACAAGATACTATATGATGTGGAGGTTGAACAAGTAGTTTTGAAAATTTCATTTCTGATCTGAAAATGCTCCAAAGCATCTGAGAAAAACTGTAAAACACCTCTAATAACACATTGTTGCATTCTTTTTAGGATATTACAGGAAGCAACAGATTTGCAAAACGTTGCAATGCAATTATTTCTAATGCCCCACTGGACAAGCATGGAGAGGTCAATGTGTACCAATGCAAAGGGCTTATTGATCACCTCAAGAAATACGTTCTGCCATTTGCTGGATTATGGACCGGGATAATGCTAGGTTTGTCATATAACTATGTCACATTTCCCTTTTTGGACAGAAATATCAGACGATGTGTTTTCTGACAATTAAAAAAAAAATTTTTTTTTTAAATACAAAGGTGACCTTGGATGACATGGGACAGGACCACAGTATAAGCAGTGCTCCAGGAGATACAATGCCCTGAGAAAGCTTACAAGACAAGTAATTATATAGTTTGTACAATTACAGTAAATTGTGACACAACTCTTATTTTGTCGTACAGCTAAATTATGTTTTCACCTGTCTTTGTATCCTTTCTCAGAACATTACACAGGACAACAAAACTCAATGAGTAATGGAAAAGAGTCAGTGGGACTTGAAACATATTCGTTTTACTTCTGGCCGGCTCACCAGGCTTGATGACTTTGTAGCCCAGTATCGGATTAGCCACACTGCACTCCTGAAGGAGTATGAGGACTCCGATAGAGTTTTCCGAAGGAAGGTTAGAATATTTTGGAAAGGACTATAACAGGAGAATTACATGTAGTGTGTCATTCCATTCTATGCTTTGATATGTAAACCATATCTACAAATCCCTTACTTTATGTAGACTTACAGAGTAGAAAAAGAAATATGGAAAGAAAAGCAACAGAAAAAACGGGGAAGATATGTCTCAGCAATTCCCAAGCCTTTCCGTTTCAAGACATCAAAAAAGAAGGTATAGAGACAATGTAATGCTTTCATGCATTCTACAGAAATAAATGAAATTCATAATCTTCACATAACATAACAGTCCTAATTCTTATGCACCAATGGAAATTTCATCCACTCCAAAAAAAACAAAAACAAATTGATTTAAAAGAGAAACAGAAGCACTGTTTCATGAGGCTACTTAAAAATCTGATCTGTTTTTAAACTGTTGATAGTCCTCAGTGTCTGAGGGTCCCATTGGAAAACAAATCTCGCCACCACAGCTAAGGTCATCCCTGGAGGGGGACCATGAAAACATTGTTGACAACAAGGCAAAGACAACAGCAACCCCACAGGATCAAGTAAGAATACTTTCTTTTATCAAATGTTCATACTCATAGTATTACCTTTTAAATGTTCTAGTTTGATTGAATATTTTAAAGAATAAAAACAGTAGTTAAAATAAAAAATCTTATTGAAACACATTACCTTTCTGTTTAACTGTCTTTTATGTTTGGTTGAAATTTGTAGCTCACCTCTTTGTGGAAAAGGAGAGACACTGAGGTTGTGGTTTCTGTGATCCCTACACAAACCAAAGTAACATCATTTATCATTCATCACAGTGAACTTTGTACACTTCGGCCACACCAGTGGCTAAATGGCGAGGTACAGCATACATTTATTTTTTATATTTAAAATAAGCTTAAGTAACTTTTCATAACTATAAACCTGTATATAAAATTATAAATATACTATAAAATAAAGGTCCATCTTTCATACATAACTGTAAAGAATGTAGTGCAGGAATATTGAGTAGATCTACATTACCACGTCATCTACCACGATTAACAAATATGGACACAACAAATCTGAAAGTAAAATTCCATGTAGGACTGCCTATTAGGGGACAAAAAATAACAGAATGAAATTAGACTCATTAAGAACTACAAATTAACAAGGACAAATAGTAAAGAGCTACTAAATAATTACATACTCACCACAAAAAAACATAAACAAAACCAAATTAAACCCTGTGTCTTGTAACGATACATTGATCTTTAAATGCACAAAACGATCAGTCTGCTTACTCTGCTAGAACCTGAAAAGTATTTATATAGTTTTTTTTACCTCTTCATTCATGTCCAAACTGTTCTAAGCGCGTCCTCCTGAGCATGTTCTCAAGTAGACATGTGATGCGTTGTCTTGCATTATGGCAGATCACAGACTTAAAAGTTAATATATCAAAACTTAATTTTTTATTTGTAATATGCATTACTAAGGATTTCATTTGGACAAATTTAAATCCGATTTTCTCAGTATTTTCAAATTCTAACAAACCATAAATTAATGGAAAGCTTATTTATTCAGCTTTCAGATGATGTGTAAATATTTTAAACAATTTAGCCTTATGACTGCTTTTATGGTCCAGGGTAACATATGGATAAATACTGTGTGGTTCTTTATAGCCTGTGTTTATGTGTGTATACATTGCAATATTGAAATGGTTAAATTGAAACACAGTTACTCATTTTGAGATAAAAGTACAAATTGCTGCAAATGTTACATAGAAAATAGCATTTTTATATTGTAAATAATAATAAGACAAATATTTATACTAGATAGAACAATGATGTGATCAATGGTTTGTAAATGTTGTACTCTTAATGTATAACACTAATTTTCTAAAAAATATGCAATTGTTTTCCATAGATAATTGAAGCCCTGTTTCATATTGCTGCCAGTGAGCTAGAGATCGGGAATTCCATTTACATTCTTAATCACTACGTAGCAGGTGTGATTCTGTTTGGGGAAAAACCTCAGCTTGCCTGGCAAAAATTGTCAAAGGTAGTTATGGTGGACTGACTATAGTATGGATATGCAATTTTGTGTGTATGTGTTTCCAAAGACCAATATTATATATCTTAAGTATTATAGAACCTAACCTAGCCTAACCCTAACCACATGCAGAATTATGGTTAATGTCATAATATTTTTAAAAGGCAAATTTACTTAATAATTGCAAAGCTGATATAATGTTTGTGTTCTTTGGTAGATTAACTTGAACAATTACCAGGGAATTGTTTCTTTTGTGAACATTGACAATGTCCATTGGAAGTTTCTGGTGAGTAGGTGAATAACTTCATTTTATCATTACCAAATCTGGATCTACTCAGTATTAGTAGCTGTTGTTTCACCTTATCATTTTCAGTTCATAAATGCGGTCAACCACACAGTGTACCTGGTAGACCCATCAAAAAGTCCCACAGAGAAAGATGACTCAATTCATGCTGCCCAAAAACTCAGGTATTCTTTATGTAACTCATTGTCACATCCTTAAGCCACATCCTATGGCTATGTGAATGCAGTTGCACAGAATTTTCTATATTTATTTACCTAACCACTAACAAAGTTTTAATGACTTTGTCTACTGTTATTACACATCTAAAGGTTTTGCTTTCACGGCATAGAATGTGTACAAGTTGTTGATATTGGTGGGACATTTCTCATTAACTTTAGATATAGCTTAAATACAACTTTATTTTCATTAAACATTACAAGTAAATAATAATACAAGTACTTGGTAACAAAATACAAGTTAGCATTTGCAAAATTCCAAATAGTGGTTTTGTGCTACTATTATAATAATATATAAATAATATTTATATTATATATAAATCATCATTAAATAAATAACTGAACAGTAAATACACACAGCAGGTGAAAAAAATATGGATAGATAGCTCATCGAAAACAACAAACATCGATTGTTGTGAAGATGTTCAGTTGCTGGGGATACTAAAGATACATTTTAATATATTTGCATTCACCACAGTGGTACACCAAAGAACCCAATAAGCATGCATAGACTGAAGTGTTTAAAAGATGTCATTATGTCATATTGCTATTTTTCCCATATCACAAGTAATTACTGACCAGGAGGACTAAAGGTTAAATGAATCAAATCACAATTGATGCAAACATTGTTTAGACTTTGTATGACTTTAAAGTAATACAATTATTTACATAATTTACATTCTGGACACTAAGAAAAAAACACTATAACACTATAAAAACACTATAATAATTAAGTTATAAACATATGTATATTAAACATTTGGAATAGACTAGTAATTTGATTTCAAATTTTATGTACTTTTTTCCTAATTAACACATATTTTAATTATACATCACACCTAGTGAGTACATACAAATGAGGAATACTCAACAAAGAAAAACAGAGTGGCTGAATATACAGTGGAAAGGAGGAGTTATGACACATCCAGTCCAGCAGGATGGCAGTAGCTGTGGCGTCATTGTTGTCTTGGTATGTGACATGTACTGTAATACCTCTCTCTCTCTTATCTTCTTTATATTAAGTAAATCTTTATGTGCCATTGTCTTATTTTTACTTGATTGTACAAAATGACAAGTAAAAGATTAGGGGAATTCTAGTTAAAAAAGCTGCCATATGCTGGAGTCTAACATATTACATGATGGTCTTATATCATTGATTTTTTTAGATGGCAAGGGAAATAATGAAAGCATTTCCAAATGTTCCCATTTTACAATTTGGAACTTCCAGAAAGGAAATGGCCAATGAACGAAAAATGATGGCTCTACAGATACTCAAAGCATCAGGTTTGTAAAACAAGTTCTTGTCTGCTGTGTGCTTAAATATATAATAAAATGCAGCTTCTCACATCTGACTCAAGTCAAAATTCAAATACACCAAGCAGAATTCAAGTATAACAAATCATTTATAAATTGAAGTTATTAGAGTTATTAGTAGAAAGGCATAGGCACACATTGTATCCATTGGCATTCTTATTAGGGGCCAAGCACCAAAGTTCTTATTCTTCTTTGTCCATTTCTTCCACTCGAGTCTATGGCAGCCCATAGAGCCACTTGCAGGAAAGTTGTCAAATTTGGTACACTGATAGAAGACAGTCTCAACACATTAACCAAAGCAAATTTGGAGTCTCTAACACCACCACTTTTCCAAATTTTTACTCATGATTATTATAAGAACTTTTAAGCCATAAGCCACAGAAGGAAATATTGGCTCATGCTGAGTCGAATGAATACCAAAATTGTAAAAATCATAAGGTTTCATTTTTTCGCTGATTTCTATTGTTCGAAAAACCTACTTGTTGGATTGTCTGATTTTCAGCAAAAATTTGCTCAGATCATCTTCAGAACATGCTGGCAAAAAATTTTGGCATTCAATTTTATTTGTCCAGCCATTATTGAATAAGACACGTACGAGATTTACGAAAAACATCTAAAAAAGGATGAGAGGCTATATCTCTGCAACGGTTTGGCAAATTGAGACTTTGTGTGTGTTATAACAAGTATGACCTAAGACTACCTGCAGTGTTTTGGTGTTGTCCCACCTAGTGGTCAAGAGATATGAAAAATACATATTGTTGCTTATAACTTCTGAAAGTAACTATGCATTAGTTAATGTTGAATACATATGTTTAACTAATTTAGTCAGCATGGACTAAGAATGAACAGTACTTTTACATAACTTATCAATTGTAATGGTTAATAATGGTTAATAACAGTGTTGATTCCAGTGACATTGACTTACAAAATCAGTGTTTGTATGAAGTTGACTAATGTACTAATGGCACTTTGTTAACTATTAGTTTATAATAATCAAATAGTTTTTAAGTGATTTAAGTGATTGTACTTTACAATATACAGTGCCAGTCCAAAGATGGTAAACATCACTTTTTGAGTGGCTTTCTCTCTGGAAATGGAAACTCTCATGCTTACCAAGTCTGTTAAGCAGCTTGACAGTTAGATATGGTTATAATAAGAATGTCACTTTTCAGTTACAGTTACGGTATATTATAATCTTGCATTACCTACATCTAGGTCTCTCTACAATCAAGGGTAATCCATGGTAACAAAAATTTTAAGTTAACAACTGTGGAAAATAACAACTACAGATGCCAGATGACTATGCAGAGGCCTAAATACATGAAAGTATTTGATCTCCAATGTCATATAAACATATGTTCACCAAATTGAAGGGGATGTAAATGCACCGTTTGTCTACATGCCACCACCAATGTTGAAAAAACAAGTAACACACATTGTTATTGTCACTGGAGGTAAATTACTGTTTTGAAGCCTGATTTAAAGGCTGGATCGAGAGAAAAATTTGTTTGCGTTACTAATTTTTGTTTATATGAAAATTGCAATGTTCGATGAAGCCGAAAACTGTTCCATGTGTTCCCTTAAAAAGCCTACTGGATCTGTGCATCGTTTCATAAATTGGGTGAGTTTGTTAACCACTAGATAAAGTGAAAAGCAATAGCAATATTAAACTGTAGCAGTTCCCTGATATTTCCAACTAATACATTTCTAGATCCAATGTGACACATGTGAAAGGTGGTACCATGAAAAGTGCCTGGGTATGGCCAAAGAAGACCTGGAACAGGCCAGAGCTAACACATGGAGCTGCATATTGTGCTCTTAAATTGTTTAATTAAAACAAACTTTATTCTTTTTCCTTTTTTTGAAGTGTGCAGTTGTTCTTTTAAATTGTTATTAATAGTTGTAAATGGTAAAATGTTTTTGATTAAATTGAGTATAAACACTGTTTTGTGAAAAATGTGAAAGAAAAGTCTAAATTATTATAACATTAAACATTTTTATGTGTGAAATTCAACATGATGTCTTTTTGTAGTTGATGTTGTACTCTTTATCTGAGTTGAAAATGGTATGTGGACCCTAGAACTTTTATTTTTATAGCTTTTTGAAAGTAGAGATGCTCAAATGTATAATCTGCATTTATTTTGTAAAATTCATCAGAGAGTCCTGAAACGACACGGATGACACTGTGTGAATGTGTACTCTCAATCTGAGGTTAATGTGGCCTGTGCAATCTATAAATTAAATTTGTATACATTTTTGAAAATAGAGCAGCATCTCATTCATGAGATTTGGGAGGGGGGGGGGGCTCCTATATTGTAATTCCACATCAGACAGTTCTGAAACGACGCATCTGATTTTGTGTGAAGGTGTACTCTTAATCTGAGGTGAAAGTGGTCTTTGCAATCTATAAATTTTTTTAATATACATTTTTGAAAATAGAGATGCAGCATCTCATTTATGAGATTTGGGAGGCTCTTATTTTGTAATTCCACATCAGACCGTCCTGAAACGATGCAGCTGACATTGTGGCAAGGTGTACTCTCAATCTGAGGTGAAAGTGGTCTGTGCAATCTATAACTTTTATTTTTATAGATTTTTGAAAGTAAAGATGCAGCAGCTTGTTTATGAGATTTGGGAGGCTCTTATTTTGTAATTCCACATCAGACAGTCCTGACACGATGCAGCTGATATTGTGGGAAGGTGTACTCTCAATCTGCGGTGAAAGTGGTCTGTGCAATCTATAACTTTTATTTTTATAGATTTTGGAACGTAGAGATGCAGCAGCTTATTTTTGAGATTTGGGAGGCTCCTATTTTGTAATTACACATCAGACTGTTCTGAAACGATGCAGCTGACATTGTGGGATGGTGTACTCTCAATCTGAGGTGAAAGTGGCCTGTGCAATGTATAACTTTAATTTTTATAGATTTTTGAAAATAGAGGTGTAGCATCTCATTTATGATATTTGGGGGGCTCTTATTTTGTAATTCCACATCAGACACTCCTGAAACGATGCAGCTGATATTGAGGGAAGGTGTACCCTCAATCTGAGGTGAAAGTGGTCTGTGCAATGAATAACTTTAATTTTTATAGATTTTTGAAAATCGATGAAGCATCTCATTTATGATATTTGGGAGGCTTATATTTTGTAATTACACATCAGACTGTCCTGAAACGATGCAGCAGACATTGTGGCAAGGTGTACTCTCAATCTGCGGTGAAAGTGGTCTGTGCAATCTATAACTTTTTTTTCATAAACTTTTTTGAAAGTAGATGCAGCAGCTTTTTTTGAGATTTGGGAGGCTTTTATTTTGTAATTACACATCAGACAGTCCTGAAACGATGCAGCTGACATTGTGGGATGGTGTACTCTCAATCTGAGGTGAAAGTGGCCTGTGCAATCTATAACTTTAATTTTTATAGATTTTTTGTATGTAGAGATTCAGCACCTCATTTATGATATTTGGTGGGGCACTTATTTTGTAATTACACATCAGACAGTCCTGAAACGATGCAGCTGACATTGTGGTAAGATGTACTCTCAATCTGAGGTGAAAGTGGCCTGTGCAATGTATAACTTTAATTTTTATAGTTTTTTGAAAATAGAGGTGTAGCATCTCATTTATGGTATTTGGGGGGCTCTTATTTTGTAATTCCACATCAGACACTCCTGAAATGATGCAGCTGATATTGAGGGAAGGCGTACCCTCAATCTGAGGTGAAAGTGGTCTGTGCAATGAATAACTTTAATTTTTATAGATTTTTGAAAATCGATGAAGCATCTCATTTATGATATTTGGGAGGCTTTTATTTTGTAATTACACATCAGACTGTCCTGAAACGATGCAGCAGACATTGTGGCAAGGTGTACTCTCAATCTGCGGTGAAAGTGGTCTGTGCAATCTATAACTTTTATTTTTATAGATTTTTGAAAGTAGAGATGCAGCAGCTTATTTTTGAGATTTGGGAGGCTCCTATTTTGTAATTCCACATCAGACAGTCCTGAAACGATGCAGCTGACATTGTGGGATGGTGTACTCTCAATCTGAGGTGAAAGTGGCCTGTGCAATCTATAACTTTAATTTTTATAGATTTTTGAATGTAGAGATTCAGCACCTCATTTATGATATTTGGTGGGGCACTTATTTTGTAATTACACATCAGACAGTCCTGAAACGATGCAGCTGACATTGTGGTAAGATGTACTCTCAATCTGAGGTGAAAGTGGCCTGTGCAATGTATAACTTTAATTTTTATAGTTTTTTGAAAATAGAGGTGTAGCATCTCATTTATGGTATTTGGGGGGCTCTTATTTTGTAATTCCACACCAGACAGTCCTGACACGATGCAGCTGATATTGTGGGAAGGTGTACTCTCAATCTGCGGTGAAAGTGGTCTGTGCAATCTATAACTTTAATTTTTATAGATTTTTGAAAATCGATGAAGCATCTCATTTATGATATTTGGGAGGCTTTTATTTTGTAATTACACATCAGACTGTCCTGAAACGATGCAGCTGACATTGTGGCAAGGTGTACTCTCAATCTGCTGTGAAAGTGGTCTGTGCAATCTATAACTTTTATTTTTATAGATTTTTGAAAGTAGAGATGCAGCAGCTTATTTTTGAGATTTGGGAGGCTCCTATTTTGTAATTACACATCAGACTGTTCTGAAACGATGCAGCTGACATTGTGGCATGGTGTACTCTCAATCTGAGGTGAAAGTGGCCTGTGCAATCTATAACTTTATTTTTTATAGATTTTTGAATGTAGAGATGCAGCATCTCATTTATGATATTTGGGGGGCTCTTATTCTGTAATTACACATCAGACTGTTCTGAAACGATGCAGCTGACATTGTGGCAAGGTGTACTCTCAATCTGCGGTGAAAGTGGTCTGTGCAATCTATAACTTTAATTTTTATAGATTTTTGAAAGAAGATACAGCAGCTTATTTTTGAGATTTGGGAGGCTCCAATTTTGTAATTCCACATAAGAATGTTCTGAAACGATGCAGCTGACATTGTGGGATGGTGTACTCTCAATCTGAAGTGAAAGTGGCCTGTGCAATCTATATCTTTAATTTTTATAGATTTATGAATGTAGAGATGCAGCATCTCATTTATGATATTTGGGGGGGGGGCTCTTATTCTGTAATTACACATCAGATAGTCCTGAAACGATGCAGCTGACATTGTGGTAAGAAGTACTCTCAATCTGAGGTGAAAGTGGTCTGTGCAATCTATAACTTTTATTTTTATAGATTTTTGAAAGTAGAGATGCAGCAGCTTTTTTGATATTTGGGAGGCTCTTATTTTGTAATTACACATCAGAAAGTCCTGAAACGATGCAGCTGACATTGTGGTAAAGTGTACTCTCAATCTGAGGTGAAAGTGGTCTGTGCAATGTATAACTTTAATTTTTTTTATAGATTTTTGAAAATAGAGATGCAGCATCTCATTTATGATATTTGGGGGGCTCTTATTCTGTAATTACATATCAGATAGTCCTGAAACGATGCAGCTGACATTGTGGTAAGGTGTACTCTCAATCTGAGGTGAAATTGGTCTGTGCAATCTATAACTTTTATTTTTATAGATTTTTGAATGTAGAGATGCAGCAGCTTATTTTTGATATTTGGGAGGCTCCTATTTTGTAATTCCACATAAGACTGTTCTGAAACGATACAGCTGACATTGTGGGAAGATGTACTCTCAATCTGAAGTGAAAGTGGCCTGTGCAATCTATAACTTTTATTTTTATAGATTTTTGAATGTAGAGATGCAGCAGCTTATTTTTGATATTTGGGAGGCTCCTATTTTGTAATTCCACATAAGACTGTTCTGAAACGATACAGCTGACATTGTGGGAAGATGTACTCTCAATCTGAAGTGAAAGTGGTCTGTGCAATCTATAACTTTTATTTTTATAGATTTTGGAACGTAGAGATGCAGCAGCTTATTTTTGAGATTTGGGAGGCTCCTATTTTGTAATTACACATCAGACTGTTCTGAAACGATGCAGCTGACATTGTGGGATGGTGTACTCTCAATCTGAGGTGAAAGTGGCCTGTGCAATCTATAACTTTAATTTTTATAGATTTTTGAATGTAGAGATTCAGCACCTCATTTATGATATTTGGTGGGGCACTTATTTTGTAATTACACATCAGACAGTCCTGAAACGATGCAGCTGACATTGTGGTAAGATGTACTCTCAATCTGAGGTGAAAGTGGCCTGTGCAATGTATAACTTTAATTTTTATAGTTTTTTGAAAATAGAGGTGTAGCATCTCATTTATGGTATTTGGGGGGCTCTTATTTTGTAATTCCACACCAGACAGTCCTGACACGATGCAGCTGATATTGTGGGAAGGTGTACTCTCAATCTGCGGTGAAAGTGGTCTGTGCAATCTATAACTTTAATTTTTATAGATTTTTGAAAATCGATGAAGCATCTCATTTATGATATTTGGGAGGCTTTTATTTTGTAATTACACATCAGACTGTCCTGAAACGATGCAGCTGACATTGTGGCAAGGTGTACTCTCAATCTGCTGTGAAAGTGGTCTGTGCAATCTATAACTTTTATTTTTATAGATTTTTGAATGTAGAGATGCAGCAGCTTATTTTTGAGATTTGGGAGGCTCCTATTTTGTAATTACACATCAGACTGTTCTGAAACGATGCAGCTGACATTGTGGCATGGTGTACTCTCAATCTGAGGTGAAAGTGGCCTGTGCAATCTATAACTTTATTTTTTATAGATTTTTGAATGTAGAGATGCAGCATCTCATTTATGATATTTGGGGGGCTCTTATTCTGTAATTACACATCAGACTGTTCTGAAACGATGCAGCTGACATTGTGGCAAGGTGTACTCTCAATCTGCGGTGAAAGTGGTCTGTGCAATCTATAACTTTAATTTTTATAGATTTTTGAAAGAAGATACAGCAGCTTATTTTTGAGATTTGGGAGGCTCCAATTTTGTAATTCCACATAAGAATGTTCTGAAACGATGCAGCTGACATTGTGGGATGGTGTACTCTCAATCTGAAGTGAAAGTGGCCTGTGCAATCTATATCTTTAATTTTTATAGATTTATGAATGTAGAGATGCAGCATCTCATTTATGATATTTGGGGGGGGGGGCTCTTATTCTGTAATTACACATCAGATAGTCCTGAAACGATGCAGCTGACATTGTGGTAAGAAGTACTCTCAATCTGAGGTGAAAGTGGTCTGTGCAATCTATAACTTTTATTTTTATAGATTTTTGAAAGTAGAGATGCAGCAGCTTTTTTGATATTTGGGAGGCTCTTATTTTGTAATTACACATCAGAAAGTCCTGAAACGATGCAGCTGACATTGTGGTAAAGTGTACTCTCAATCTGAGGTGAAAGTGGTCTGTGCAATGTATAACTTTAATTTTTTTTATAGATTTTTGAAAATAGAGATGCAGCATCTCATTTATGATATTTGGGGGGCTCTTATTCTGTAATTACATATCAGATAGTCCTGAAACGATGCAGCTGACATTGTGGTAAGGTGTACTCTCAATCTGAGGTGAAATTGGTCTGTGCAATCTATAACTTTTATTTTTATAGATTTTTGAATGTAGAGATGCAGCAGCTTATTTTTGATATTTGGGAGGCTCCTATTTTGTAATTCCACATAAGACTGTTCTGAAACGATACAGCTGACATTGTGGGAAGATGTACTCTCAATCTGAAGTTAAAGTGGCCTGTGCAATCTATAACTTTTATTTTTATAGATTTTTGAATGTAGAGATGCAGCAGCTTATTTTTGATATTTGGGAGGCTCCTATTTTGTAATTCCACATAAGACTGTTCTGAAACGATACAGCTGACATTGTGGGAAGATGTACTCTCAATCTGAAGTGAAAGTGGTCTGTGCAATCTATAACTTTTATTTTTATAGATTTTGGAACGTAGAGATGCAGCAGCTTATTTTTGAGATTTGGGAGGCTCCTATTTTGTAATTACACATCAGACTGTTCTGAAACGATGCAGCTGACATTGTGGGATGGTGTACTCTCAATCTGAGGTGAAAGTGGCCTGTGCAATGTATAACTTTAATTTTTATAGATTTTTGAAAATAGAGGTGTAGCATCTCATTTATGATATTTGGGGGGCTCTTATTTTGTAATTCCACATCAGACACTCCTGAAACGATGCAGCTGATATTGAGGGAAGGTGTACCCTCAATCTGAGGTGAAAGTGGTCTGTGCAATGAATAACTTTAATTTTTATAGATTTTTGAAAATCGATGAAGCATCTCATTTATGATATTTGGGAGGCTTTTATTTTGTAATTACACATCAGACTGTCCTGAAACGATGCAGCAGACATTGTGGCAAGGTGTACTCTCAATCTGCGGTGAAAGTGGTCTGTGCAATCTATAACTTTTATTTTTATAGATTTTTGAAAGTAGAGATGCAGCAGCTTATTTTTGAGATTTGGGAGGCTCCTATTTTGTAATTCCACATCAGACTGTCCTGAAACGATGCAGCTGACATTGTGGGATGGTGTACTCTCAATCTGAGGTGAAAGTGGCCTGTGCAATCTATAGCTTTAATTTATATAGATTTTTGAATGTAGAGATGCAGCATCTCATTTATAATATTTGGGGGGCTCTCATTTTGTAATTCCACATCAGACACTCCTGAAGTGATGCAGCTGATATTGTGGGAAGGTGTACTCTCAATCTCAGGTGAAAGTGGCCTGTGCAATCTATAACTTTTTTTTCATAAACTTTTTTGAAAGTAGATGCAGCAGCTTTTTTTGAGATTTGGGAGGCTTTTATTTTGTAATTACACATCAGACAGTCCTGAAACGATGCAGCTGACATTGTGGGATGGTGTACTCTCAATCTGAGGTGAAAGTGGCCTGTGCAATCTATAACTTTAATTTTTATAGATTTTTTGTATGTAGAGATTCAGCACCTCATTTATGATATTTGGTGGGGCACTTATTTTGTAATTACACATCAGACAGTCCTGAAACGATGCAGCTGATATTGAGGGAAGGCGTACCCTCAATCTGAGGTGAAAGTGGTCTGTGCAATGAATAACTTTAATTTTTATAGATTTTTGAAAATCGATGAAGCATCTCATTTATGATATTTGGGAGGCTTTTATTTTGTAATTACACATCAGACTGTCCTGAAACGATGCAGCAGACATTGTGGCAAGGTGTACTCTCAATCTGCGGTGAAAGTGGTCTGTGCAATCTATAACTTTTATTTTTATAGGTTTTTGAAAGTAGAGATGCAGCAGCTTATTTTTGAGATTTGGGAGGCTCCTATTTTGTAATTCCACATCAGACAGTCCTGAAACGATGCAGCTGACATTGTGGGATGGTGTACTCTCAATCTGAGGTGAAAGTGGCCTGTGCAATCTATAACTTTAATTTTTATAGATTTTTGAATGTAGAGATTCAGCACCTCATTTATGATATTTGGTGGGGCACTTATTTTGTAATTACACATCAGACAGTCCTGAAACGATGCAGCTGACATTGTGGTAAGATGTACTCTCAATCTGAGGTGAAAGTGGCCTGTGCAATGTATAACTTTAATTTTTATAGTTTTTTGAAAATAGAGGTGTAGCATCTCATTTATGGTATTTGGGGGGCTCTTATTTTGTAATTCCACACCAGACAGTCCTGACACGATGCAGCTGATATTGTGGGAAGGTGTACTCTCAATCTGCGGTGAAAGTGGTCTGTGCAATCTATAACTTTAATTTTTATAGATTTTTGAAAATCGATGAAGCATCTCATTTATGATATTTGGGAGGCTTTTATTTTGTAATTACACATCAGACTGTCCTGAAACGATGCAGCTGACATTGTGGCAAGGTGTACTCTCAATCTGCTGTGAAAGTGGTCTGTGCAATCTATAACTTTTATTTTTATAGATTTTTGAAAGTAGAGATGCAGCAGCTTATTTTTGAGATTTGGGAGGCTCCTATTTTGTAATTACACATCAGACTGTTCTGAAACGATGCAGCTGACATTGTGGCATGGTGTACTCTCAATCTGAGGTGAAAGTGGCCTGTGCAATCTATAACTTTATTTTTTATAGATTTTTGAATGTAGAGATGCAGCATCTCATTTATGATATTTGGGGGGCTCTTATTCTGTAATTACACATCAGACTGTTCTGAAACGATGCAGCTGACATTGTGGCAAGGTGTACTCTCAATCTGCGGTGAAAGTGGTCTGTGCAATCTATAACTTTAATTTTTATAGATTTTTGAAAGAAGATACAGCAGCTTATTTTTGAGATTTGGGAGGCTCCAATTTTGTAATTCCACATAAGAATGTTCTGAAACGATGCAGCTGACATTGTGGGATGGTGTACTCTCAATCTGAAATGAAAGTGGCCTGTGCAATCTATATCTTTAATTTTTATAGATTTATGAATGTAGAGATGCAGCATCTCATTTATGAAATTTGGGGGGGGGGGCTCTTATTCTGTAATTACACATCAGATAGTCCTGAAACGATGCAGCTGACATTGTGGTAAGAAGTACTCTCAATCTGAGGTGAAAGTGGTCTGTGCAATCTATAACTTTTATTTTTATAGATTTTTGAAAGTAGAGATGCAGCAGCTTTTTTGATATTTGGGAGGCTCTTATTTTGTAATTACACATCAGAAAATCCTGAAACGATGCAGCTGACATTGTGGTAAAGTGTACTCTCAATCTGAGGTGAAAGTGGTCTGTGCAATGTATAACTTTAATTTTTTTTATAGATTTTTGAAAATCGATGTAGCATCTCATTTATGATATTTGGGAGGCTTTTATTTTGAAATTACACATCAGACTGTCCTGAAACGATGCAGCTGACATTGTGGCAAGGTGTACTCTCAATCTGCGGTGAAAGTGGTCTGTGCAATCTATAACTTTTATTTTTATAGATTTTTTAAAGTAGAGATGCAGCAGCTTATTTTTGAGATTTGGGAGGCTCCTATTTTGTAATTCCGCATCAGACTGTTCTGAAACGATGCAGCTGACATTGTGGCAAGGTGTACTCTCAATCTGCGGTGAAAGTGGTCTGTGCAATCTATAACTTTTATTTTTATAGATTTTTGAACGTAGAGATGCAGCATCTCATTTATGATATTTGGGGGGCTCTTATTCTGTAATTACACATCAGACTGTTCTGAAACGATGCAGCTGACATTGTGGCAAGGTGTACTCGCAATCTGCGGTGAAAGTGGTCTGTGCAATCTATAACTTTTATTTTTATAGATTTTTGAATGTAGAGATGCAGCATCTCATTTATGATATTTGGGGGGGGGGGGGGGGGGGCTCTTATTTTGTAATTACACATCAGACTGTCCTGAAACGATGCAGCTGCCTTTGTGGTGAGGTGTACTCTCAATCTGAGGTGAAAGAGGTCTGTGCAATGAATAACTTTAATTTTTATAGATTTTTGAAAATCGATGTAGCATCTCATTTATGATATTTGGGAGGCTTTTATTTTGTAATTACCCATCAGACTGTCCTGAAACGATGCAGCTGACATTGTGGCAAGGTGTACTCTCAATCTGCGGTGAAAGTGGTCTGTGCAATCTATAACTTTTATTTTTATAGATTTTTGAAAGTAGAGATGCAGCAGCTTATTTTTGAAATTTGGGAGGCTCCTATTTTGTAATTCCACATCAGACAGTCCTGAAACGATGCAGTTGACATTGTGGGATGGTGTACTCTCAATCTGAGGTGAAAGTCGTCTGTGCAATCTATAACTTTTATTTTTATAGATTTTTTAATGAAGAGATGCAGCATCTTATTTATGATATTTGGGAGGGCTCTTATTCTGTAATTACACATCAGACAGTCCTGAAACGATGCAGCTGACATTGTGGTAAGGTGTACTCTCAATCTGAGGTGAAAGTGGTCTGTGCAATCTATAACTTTTATTTTTACAGATTTTTGAAAGTAAGTGCAGCAGCTTATTTATGATATTTGGGAGGCTCTTATTTTGTAATTCCACATCAGACTGTCCCAAAACGATGCAGCTGCGATTGTGGCAAGGTGTACTCTCAATCTGAGGTGAAAGTGGTCTGTGCAATCTATAACTTTTTTTAATATACATTTTTGAAAGTAGAGATGCAGCAGCTTATTTTTGAGATTTGGGAGGCTCCTATTTTGTAATTCCGCATCAGACTGTTCTGAAACAATGCAGCTGACATTGTGGCAAGGTGTACTCTCAATCTGAGGTGAAAGTGCCCTGTGCAATCTATAACTTTAATTTTTATAGATTTTTGAATGTAGAGATGCAGCATCTCATTTATGATATTTGGGGGGCTCTTATTCTGTAATTACACATTAGACTGTTCTGAAACGATGCAGCTGACATTGTGGTAAGGTGTACTCTCAATCTGAGATGAAAGTCGTCTGTGCAATCTATAACTTTTATTTTTATAGATTTTTGAATGTAGATGCAGCAGCATGCAGCTGACACTGTACTTTCTGTCTGAGGTGGAACCAGTCTGTGCATTCTAGAACTTTTATTTTTATAGCTTTTCGAATGTAGAGATGCAGCAAGCATATATTATTGTTCTTATTTTGTAATATGAGTATTAGAGGGTTTTTATATTTTGGTATTCAGCATCAGACAGTAACGGACTGTCTGTTGGGGGGGGGGGAAGAGTAGCGTTCGCTGGAAGAGCACTGCATTCAGATCAGTTCTCTGACGGTATTACCATAATTTGCAGTTTATACGCGACCCTGGAAATAACGTGGCGGCTAGATTGACCGTGCTTTTCTACTTGGCGGCTGGCTTGACCGCAGTTGAATGTGGATGTGGAGCACCCTATGATTTGCACGCCCCTCCGAAGGGCGAAGAAGCTCGTCGGCTTTGGTTAAAAGACTTAAACTTAAAGAAACCACCGAAATTTCCATACGTTTGCTCTTTCCACTTCGATGACGGGAGACCCACGGAAGATCATCCATTCCCCGAGAAATGGCTGGGCTACGATGCTCCAGTGAAGACTTCGAGGCGACGGCTCGTCAGGATATATCCACAAACAGGTACAGCTTCTTGTTAAGTTACGTGCTCTAACAGAAGACATTGTTTAAACGATTTCTTTTTGATGACACTCGTATTGTGCAAGAATAATATAGTGTTAAGCTGAAGTTGTTGGTAACAGTGGAAAAACTTTTATAAAAGCACTTAAAGGGGTAACGTTGGCTAAAATTAAAATTGTGTCATCATTTACTCACTTTCCAGTTGTTCCAAACCTGTATGCATTTCTTTAGAGAATAAATAAAGGAGGTTTGTAAACGAGCAGACCTTGGTTCCCATTCACTTCTATAGTAAGAAGAAAAAATAACATTACTATGGAAGTGAATGTGACCCAAAAGTCAGTTTGTATATTAACATTATTCCAGATATCTTTATTTGTGTTCAGTACAACAGAAAAAAATCATACAGGTTTGGAACAACTTGAGGGTGAGTAAATGATGAACATTTTCTATAATAATAAACTATCCTATAACCCCTTAGCTGCCACCATCACAATATTACATTTAAATCTAATCATGACAAACTATATATTGTTGCAAAAATTGAAGACTCCTAAATAGATTATTTACCATTTAAATTTTTTTTTTACAAATTATATAGGACCAATATTACATTAATTTACAAGAGTGCCTCTGAACAAAATATACATCATAACAGGAGGCTTTAATTTTATAGCAGTTTTTGATTAAAAACGATATTGTACAATTCTTATTTTATATAACAACTAAAAATAGTACAGTACATTTTTACAGTAAATTCTTTAACTTTTTTATAGTTTCATTTTTTAATGATTTCACAATAATATTCTGATTATCTACTTTAAAGAGACCAACTTTAAGTCAAAAGTGTTCATTTACTGACTTAGGTGTTGTGTTTTGCAGATGATGAGCAAGGTGACTCCACTACTGATGACCATGAGACTGCACAAATGGAGCCTTTGCAGCTGCCCCATCAGTACAGTGATGCCTGTACTCAGTGGGAGGTCCAGGCGTTGACAGACCACACTTATGCCTCAGGGGATAAAATAATGTCACACAAGGCAACACAGTTCCACAGTGAAGATCCCTTGGCCCTTTCCATTCTCAAGAATGATACTAGCTCTTTACTGTACACTGGCTTCACACTTAGTGTCTTTAAAGAACATGTTAAATTTCTCCAGCAGTTCTACACTTTGAAGTTTAAGATGCACGTAATGGATCAAATTCTGATTACTATGATGAAGCTGAAGTTGAATTTACTTCAGGGAGATCTTGCTGAACGCTTTGATGTGTCCCAGAGTGCAGTAAGCCGAATTCTTTCCTACTGGATTGACACAATGGAGGAGCACACAAGAGTCTACATTCCATGGCTACCACAGGAAACAATCCGCAGCACAATGCCTCAATGCTTTAAGGAAAACTTCCCGAACACCACCTGCATTATTGACTGTTCTGAAACAACTCTGCAAAAAGCACACAATCTTGACTCCAGGGGGGGGAGTCGTACAGTCATTATTATTCAAACAATACTCTGAAGTATTTAGTTGCCATTGCCCCCTGTGGACTCATTATGTTCATCTCCCCTGCTTATGGGGGAAGATGCAGTGACAAGTTCATTACCCAAGAATCTGGCTTTCTGGACTATCTCCAGCCGGGTGACGAAGTGATGGCAGACAGAGGCTTTACCATTCGTGATTTGCTGTTTGAGAGAGAGGTAAACCTTATCTTGCCAGCATTTACTCATAAAGGTGGACAGTTGTCTAACGAGGATGTTACAGGCACAAGGAGGATCGCAAATGTTCGTATACATGTGGAAAGAGTTATCAGACGGCTCATGGTGTTTAAAATTGTCTCCCAGACTGTCCCTATTAACATGGCACACAAAATGGACAAAATTCTCAGAGTGTGTGCAGCGCTTGTAAACATGCAAGGTGACATCATTCATGAGGATACAGAATAAAAAATGCTACATTGTTCACCATCTGCCCTGTTTCTTAAACTTATAATTTGTACATAATTTACACTTTTAGTTGTTGAACTCCACTGTTTTGACAGTGTTTCAAGAAATAATTATTTGTACATTAAGTATTGTGTATATAAAACAACTAACTCACTCACTACTACTAATTTAGATAAACTAATGAAAAGCCTTTATATGCAATTTTTATTTTAATGTATTAATATGGTGTACATTGTGTAGTTGTTTGGAATTATTCAGTGTGGCTTCTTCAATGCACAGACCATTAAATAAACTGCTTTTACACAAATATTTTCAGGATCTTAGATTACCTCTTTTTCTCCTATATATGCACACACACAAACACACAATCAAAATGTCAAAATGCAATTTATTTGATTTTACCAGCCATTTGATGCCAAGTTGTCACTTTCAAAACTCATGGAACAAAATAAAACATTCTGAATAGGGGTGTCAAGCAATTAATTGTACCCACAATAAAAGTTTGTACAAGCACAATCATTTGTATAAATAAAAGTACACACATATATTATGCAATACTGTAATCAGTCAACAAAAACACTAGTTGTATTTTCCAAACGAGTTGGCATTCATTTTGACATGAATTTGTAGGATTACCTTTTGTTTTGACATTTTAACTACTTTAAGGACCTAAAGAATATTTCATTACTACTTTAAAACTATCAACAAGTGCTTTCACAGATAAAAGTTTTTTCAGTTTTCATGTACTACTTACCTAGCTCCTCAATGCAGTCACATTAGGTTAACAGTACTTACATATGTCAGTATACTTAAGGCAGAGCTGAAGTCTTCCACAGTCAAATTCATCTACAATTCTTGGAAGCATATGAGTAAAATAGAAAGATTTCAATTTAGAGATTACTTCAGCACAATACTGAAAATCTAACGGCACATCAACAACAAGTTGATCAGTTGGAGACCAAACAAGCAACTTGCACTTCTCTAAGCCAGTGCAAAACATACCTAATTGCACTTGAAGGTAGTACCCACGGGATCCTTTGGGTTGTAGCTGAGGAATGCCATCCACTATCTTTAAATCACTGAGCTTGCTAGAGTACAGTTCTGTAAGATGTGTGGAGTTTTTGCTCAGAAAAGGACATTTGATTTCCAGCAGCTCTGAGGAATTTAATATTCCATCTGGGCTTGCAGAAAGCCATTGCTCCTTACAGCTAACTACCATTCTTCTTTTCTCAACAGCATACCCAGTGCTCTCAATCCATGCACGAGCCAACTCCTCATTCTCCTGACCATACATAGTAGCTGAATTGCCATGGAATCTAGGGAAAAGGTGTTCTCGAAGAAAATTGTCTGGTTTGGTGGACATACGGGAAGGCACCTTTTTTGCAGAGCTAGCAGTTATTCGCAATTTTCGTGCGTCATGCCATACATGAGAGGCACTTTGTGTTTTGGTCACATTTTCCAAGCTATTCAATTTACCCTCATCCAGTTCAACATATGTGTGGTAAAATGACATGCATTTATGACACTGCAAATCAGGGCCATGCTCATCATGAGGCTGCATCTGTGTGGTACCTGCTGATAGATTTACTGGTTCAGCTGACATACATTTGTGCAGAAGGCTACCTACAGGTACATGAACCTCTGATAAGGTTTTCTTCAGCTCACTGTGAGAAATGAATGAAGGGGTTGGTGGTAATGATTGAGAAACAGCAGCTGAAGTCCCAGGCAAGTCATCCGTAAATTTGTGATGCTTAAAACTTATCTCTGCCAGCCTCTTTGGTGCCAAATTCCGGTGTGTCCCTGAGTTCCAGTGGCGCTGTTCATCTGTGCATGATATCCCAGTCAGTCCCTTTGATGCTGCATTCTGCACCTATGCAACAAAGTGTAAATGAAACAGTTATGTATGTTACAATTTTAATGAATTTTACTTAATGTTACTTAATACATTAACTTAAAAGGTTTCTTTTTCTATTAAAAAATATTATGTAGAACTCACCTTCATTCTGCACCCACCTTGATACAGCATTGCACCGTTTGAAATTTTACTGATTCACTTAGATTACTCGAGTACATAGCCACCAGTCGTTGCACAAACAAACTTTTAATGGATCACTGTTATTAATTCTATTAAAGTATTACAACTACAATTAAAACCCTGTCATTGGTCACTCACCATCACAAAAATTAGGCAGAATATTAACCTCATCACTATTCACTTTCATAGCATAGTTTGTCCATACAATAAAAATGAGTGGTGACTGAAGCTAATGTAATGCTTAATGTGTTACTTTGTGTATCACAGAATAAAGTCAGTCACATAAGTGGAACATGCAGGTGAGTGATCATGACTTTTTTTTTTTTTTGTATACAACTAGATACACATTAAGGGACCTGTATTACAGTATCTTACTCTTCTTACCTTTGTCCAAGATGCCTTGTAACACGTGATTAAACGTTGTACTTACCTGGACTGGATAGAATGACCATTCTGATTATTAAAAACAAAACAACAAGTTAATCATACAAATTAATGTCAAAATAAATGCCAACTCGTTTGGAAAATACAACTACTGGAGTCTAGTAACTCCAATAATCATAAACAAAAACGTACTTATTTATGGAGCAGTTAAATTTAATACAATGTAATATAAATACAATCTTAGCATGCTTAACCCGTGCATGCATATCTTTAATATATAATATAGCCTAACTATAATGCCATTGGTAATGAAAAAATACAATTAACATTTTCCTGTGTGGGTTTAGTACTAAGTGTGTACTCACCTTCCAAAGGATCGCAGCTGCGTGGCTACAGGATTTGCCCTGTCCCGCAATACAAGAGCAACCAGCCGTCTCAATTGTCCCGTTAGCTGTAGTAAGGACCCAAGCTGAATGAACATTTGCGGCACTTTGACTGGGTTTCACGTCTGCTTTTAAAAACACGAATTCGCTGTCTGTTTCATGTACCAGCACTCGACCGACTTTCCCGCTGTGTAGGTACTGATATGCCTCAGTGCTTTTATAATTTCGCATGGAATACCCGTCTACTCCGAGCGACAACACGAAATAATTGAAAATGTCCTCATAAGTTATGCAAGGCCACTTCTTCATTTCATCCTCCCACTTAGTTATACACCGCGGGTGTGGTAAATATTTACCATCACGCCGTCTAATAGTGTTCTGTGTGTGCTCCCACCACATCGCTGCTAACGCTCTTTACCTACCGGATAGCGAAACGGAAGTCTGACACATTATGAGGAAGTACGTCATCGTATTTACTTCCGCGTTGCAAAATAAGGTGAATATATATATATATATATATATATATTTACTATTACAGTTGTCGAGAAGTGGAAGTGGAAGACTTTGATGACGCGTTTCAAAGCCAACCGTCATCAGAATGTAAAATCCTCAATTTTTCTTTAAATGTATGTACATTTATAACACTATACTTTGTATTAAATTTCCGTTGCATTAAAATAAAACAAACAAACAAAAAACATTTATTTCTCTCCCATTCAACGACTTCCGCTGCTGAGAAACCCGGAAATGTGGAAAGTTTTTTTTTACAGAAAGAATCACTGTGTTGTCAAATACAATCTATTGAGCGCACTGTAATATACCTTAAGCAACCTTAGCTATAAAAATCTTATGTTTACTCACTGCTTTTTATTCCAGTTTACAAGAATACTGATTTACAGCAACCTAACAAATAACCTAAAATTCCGTTTTATTTTCTTGCAAACATTGTGGAATCATTACTTTTAAAATATCGGCTGAACATTCTGAAACAAGTACTAACAATTAAATAACTAATAAAAACCGTTTAAGGGAAAAAAACGTATTCATAAATGTTATTTTTGCTAAATGTTAGAGAGCATTTGAGACTAAATAACTTTGAAAAAACATTCTCTAAATGCCTACATTAATGCCCCCAATCTATCTTAATGCAATTATCCATAGGATCCTCTATAGCTTTCTTACTTGAAATTAAGTTTACAGTAATATATTTAGATGCTGTAAGCTCTTGCAATACTTGCAGGCAACAGTGCCAATTTCTTTTACATCGCAAACACATAAAAATATTCCCTTTTGTTCTTCTGCTCTGCATATAGTGTCATGTGAAGGTGCCTCTGTGTCCTATTTGACTCACACACAAATTGGGGCTTCATCAGCACCAAGGACAGTGGCCAAACGCTTCAAGGCTTCGACTAGAAAAGATACTCAGGTGGCCCAGAAGGGGGAGTTGGAGGTAGTCTAACGCTGTTGTTTCCTTTCACTTCCTACAGGATTAGACGAAGAATAACTACTGCCTGCAACATTTGACCATGTAGTTCCTGCTTCCGCAACCAAACTGCTTGAACCAACCCCATAAAACAAACAATGCCTCAGTCTAATCTTGCAGTAACCACTGCACCTACTGTAAAATGCCAGATACACGTGCCCTCATGTCCACATTTTGTGCCCACATTGTCCACATCCTGCATTTGCCCTCTGAATGCAGATATTTTAAAGGAATATTTCACCCAGAAATGAACATTTGCTGAAAAATTACTCTCCCTCAGGCCATCCAATATGTAGATGAATTTGTTTCTTCATCAGAATAGACATGGAGAAATTTTTACATTAAATCACTTAGAGAAAGCAAAAGTACATGTATTTTTGCTTCACCAGATGTTAACTGATGGACTGGAGCCGTGTCAATTACTTGTGGATATTGTGATGTTTTTATCAGCTGTTTGAACTCTCATTTTGATGTCACTTATTCGCTTCAGAGCATACCATGGTGAGGTGACTGGTTAAGTGATGCAATTCAAAATTTCTTCTGTTCAGATGAAGAAACAAACTCATCTACATATTACATGGCCTACTTTTTCAGTAGTCTAAAACATAGAAAAACAGAATTTTTACGGATAACCTTAGTGAAGATATTGAAATGTGGCTTATACATGGAAAAACATTTATAAACGCAACACTTGTTTTTGCCCCCATTTTTCATGGGTTGAACTCAAAGATCTAAGACTTTTTCTATGTACATAAAATGCCTATTTCTCTCAAATATTGTACACAAATCTGTCTAAATCTGTGTAAGTGAGCACTTCTCCTTTGCCAAGATAGTCTATCCACCTCACAGGTGTTGCATTTCAAGATACTGATTACACAGCATGATTATTGCACAGGTGTGCCTTAGGCTGGCCACAATAATAGGCCACTCTAAAGTGTTCAGTTTTATCATCAGCACAATACCACAGATGTCGCAAGTTTTTTGGGAGTGTGCAATTTGCATGCTGACTGTTGGAATGTCCACCAGAGCTGTTCCCTTTGAATTGAATGTTCATTTCTCTACCATAAGTTGTCTCCAAAGGCATTTCAGAGAATTTGGCAGTACATCCAACTGGCCTCACAACCGCAGACCACATGTAACCACACCAGCCCAGGACCTCCACATCCAGCATCTTCACCTCCAAGATCGTCTGAGACCAGCCACCTGGACAGCTGCTGCAACAATCGGTTTGCATAATCAAAAACCATCTCAGGGAAGCTCATCTGCATGCTCGTTGTCCTCATCGGGGTCTCGACCTGATTGAAGTTTGCTGTCGTAACTGACTTGAGTGGGAAAATGCTCACATTCGAGAGGTGTTCTCTTCATGGATAAATACTGGTTTTCACTGTACAGGGCAGATGGCAGACAGAGTGTATGGCATTGTGTGGATGAGCAGTTTGCAAATGTCAACATTGTGGATTGAGTGGCCCATGGTGTCAGTGGGGTTATGGTATGGGCAGGTGTATGTTATGGACAGTAAACACAGGTGCATTTTATTGATGGCATTTTGTAAGCACAGAGATATCGTAACGAGATCCTGAGGCCCATTGTTGTGCCATTCATCCACGACCATCACCTCATGTTGCAGCATGATAATGCACGGCCCCATGATGCAAGGATCTGTACACAATTCCTGGAAGCTGAAAACATCCCAATTCTTGCATAGTCAGCATATTCACTGGACATGTCACCCATTGAGCATGTTTGGGATGCTCTGGATCAGCGTATACGACCATGTGTTCCAGTTCCTTCCAGTATCCCCCCAGGACCCCCAATAAAGTAAAACTGCACATTATAGAGTGGTGTTTTATTATGGCCAGCCTAAGGCATACCTGTGCAATAATCATGCTGTCTAATCAGCATCTTGATATGCCACTCATGTGAGGTGGATGGATTTTCTCTGCAAAGGAGAAGTGCTCACTAACACAGATTTAGACAGATTTGTGAACAATATTTGAGAGAAATAGGCCTTTTGTGTACATAGAAAAAGTCTTAGATCTTTGACTTCAGCTCATGAAAAATGGGGGCAAAAACAAGTGTTACGCTTATAATTTTGTTCAGTGTATGTGCCAACATAGAAATGTCACCATTTAATTTGAAAGCCAGTGGTTTATTATGATGCTTGTTACCATAAATGACAGAACATTTTATTTTTTATTGTTTATTGTGTGGTCTGAAAGAACTTCCTAAATTTGCAAATATATAATTTACATTTAATTTCAAATTATTATTATTATTATTTATCAAACATTCCTGATCCAATTTTAACAATTACATCTGAGACAGTTTAACAATTTTTGGAACAGAAATTAGAAGATTAGATTAATTTTACTGAGAAGTGTTAAATATAATTAGACTCACATCATTGTGATTGATGTGTCCTTTTAGCGCTGTTTCGCTTGCGTTGCAGCGTTCTGTCGGTCAGTACGGAAGTCAGAAGTAGGGTACTTGCAGACGCTCCCTTACAATTTGCTGAGAGTCATCAATTATGCAGGCTAGCCGTACGCACTGGGAAGGAAGATAGCGGCAACAATATGGCGACATCCGCAGTTTTTCCTGGGTCTTTTAAACATCCTTAGGCACGCAAGATCTACATGGATCGCTCTTAATGTGGAAAAAGTAAGTGGACTTTCTCTTATCTACAGCGCAAGTGTTGTGTTTTTTTTCAGGTGTTTATAGCCTGTTTTGAGCGTGTCTTATAACTGGACTCATCTGCCGCAGAGCGGTCTCTCGCGCTCAGCATCTTTTCTGCTCACAGATGTGGATAGGTTTGCTGCAGGAAACGCAGGAAAACGCCAATTAACACAATAGGACACTACTAACCGCTATAGTACTGGAGAAACAGAGGCAATGCAAAAGGGAAAAAAGTCTGACTGAGGCAAATGAGGGTGTTGGCCTGGCGCTGGAGACATAACATTGGTGTGTGTGTCGAAGTGTAGAACATATGCATACCATGGGACAGGCAAGTACGACCGCCGCAAACTTTATTGCATGGGAATATTGTGCGGACAGAAGACGCAAGACACAGTATTCAACATTCAGATGTCATTTGTGACCGTTTTGCAACGTAACATGTCATAATCACCAATGTGGCAGTTTTTTTAGTTCCCTTGTGCCTGCATTCCCCCTCCCTTCGAGTCACTCTCGCCATACTACTTTGGGCTGGAATACTGAATGGTTGCGTTTCCGTTTTTGCCGTTAAAAACTGGGACTACCACCCTCGTTTTCTCACTCACTCCTCCCTAAAGCGTTAGCGGCATGATGTGTCCGAGAGTGTGCGTGGTTGCGGGTTAAATCACAAAGGGGACGGTCTGACTGCACGGGTGTGGTACTGGAGCCGTCAGGAGTCCCAGATGTTCTTAAGTGTTCAGATGCGAATGCTTTTGAAACATAGCGAGATAGAAACCCGAGACGTCGCTGGCACGACTGTCTGAGACATCAGTGGCGTTCATATTGAGATGTTTCACAGATTGATTCGCTGACTCGTGGCTTTGCACGAGCTCCCCTCAGCTCCACTGCAGTATTTCAGTCGAGAGAGTGGGGCCCACGCGCGTACGTACAGATGCCATAATTACCGCAAACAAACTTGGGCATCCTGGTCTGTAAATTTCATAACATGCCGCGCCTTCATATGCGCAAAGCTTGTTATTAGGAGAAGAAATTGCATAGTAAGTGTAGGAAATATGAATCAATTTAAGTATGCTTTTGCCATCTCAGATGCTGTATAAATTATATTTGCTTTGAAATGATGAGGACCGTGTCCTTAATGAGGTGTAGCCTATGTTACTGTTGGCGTAACCAAACAAATATTACATATGCAAAATGTGAGATAGCTAAGTAAGACAAGTAGGCCTACCTATCAGTGTGTTTATGTGTTTTGAGAAATATAAAATAGAGAGTTATAGTCAGATTTTGCGGCCTTTATTCTCCACACGGGATAGGCCGGCGAGGTTCTTCCTCGTGACAGCTGTTCAGCTCCCCTCCCCTCCATGTACAGTGGCAGAGGCCAGACATTCACTTTCCATATAATTACGTTAAAGGCATCAAATTCGCGAAAGTCACTTCAATCGGGATGTTTCATCGTGGCTTGAGGAAGCACCTGTACATCCCCCACCCCACCCCCCTCAATCTCTAAATCTTAAGGGCAAACGTGAGCTCGCGCTGAGCGGTGCTGAACGGACAGCGCCGCTCAGACTCGGCATTTGACGGCATCTAGAAGACACTGGATTTGTTTGTGTTTCCTGAAAACATACATCACTTCTTGCTTGATAAGGAATACCTTTGCGATGGTACAGGAACGTACAGTTTACCAGAGATGAGAGCAGGCAATGACATTGCTTGAAGGCACGTAAGTCTAACCCGTCGAATGGCATCGGTTATTTTGGATTTAACGTTTAAGTGTTTTAACTTGGGGCAATCTAGAATTGGAGGACGTAGGCTACCATGTAACAGCATATTATTTTTCGATAACCAACGATGGCAAAACACTAGTTTATAAGCAACAAAATGCAGGAGTTTTGTTAAGGTCATTTTGTGTATATATTGTGAAGGCCTGTCTGTCTGATGTATCACCTTGAGGATAGGCATCTCTACAGTATCCCAGGAAGGAGACTTGGAGGTTGGACACAGCCAGCTTGTAACTTAAAACGCACATCATACTCTTTTCTCTGTATATCTTTTGTCTACACAGTCAATTTTTGAAAAATTAATTACTTTGTTGCTTTGCCTAATGTGTCTATGGCAAGCTGGTGTAATAAACATTAATTAAAACTATCTATTGATGCAATTTTTTAAAATACTTAATTTAATAGTTAATTTTAATAATGGGTAAGTGATTCAGTAGTGACTAGTATATTTTTAAATTTAGCTATTGACTATTCATTATATAAGTAGTAATTTTATTATTTCTAGTCGGATAACTAATAAGTTCTATTACCTAATGAATGAACTATACATACTGTTACCTAATGAATAGTGAAACTGGATCATATACCAGCAATATTTGGAATTTTTATTGCAACTGCTACTATGTTCTGAATAAGTGCTGGTGAGTAACTGTACTTGTTACTATTGTAATACATAATACCATTTTTTATCTAATGAATATTGAATAATGAAAATTATGAATAGTAGTCATAGTTGGATTGCTTTAAAATGTGCGAGTTAATGCTGGATTACATGAATAAATATTAAAAGTACTTGCTATAAAATCTACTGTAAATCAAGAAGCCTTTTAATGGTGTTTTAATGGAGATAAAGTCATCCATCATATTGAGCAGTTCTGCTACCTAATGAATAGTTATTAGTAAAACTGTAAAACTTATTAAAACTTTGAAGGAATAAATGTTAAAACGACTTGCCATAGGTCTGCTGTCGATCAGGAAGCCTTCTTTTTTAATAGTGATAAAGTCGCCCATCATAAAGAGCAATGTCATGTGACCGTGGGCACTTCACTATTGATTTGGCCGGTGCTGACTTAACTGAATCAGTTTTTGGTGTATAAATAATTAAGAGACTGTCATTAAGGATATAGAGAACAGGGATTCAGCATTAGACATCATAAAACAATCCAGCAAAAAGACAAGTGATAAGAGAATCATTAGTGTTAGGTTTAATGTTTTTGAAAGTAATTGTGAAAGAATGTGATTTCTGTATGACACATCATATAGCTCTTCGGGATGATGGTCTACAAACAAGCAGCTTCTGTAATCAGTTGAAGAGGGCATCATGTCATCAGTGGTTATGTGCACCTATACGAAGTGCTTACAAAGTGCACATGTGCTTTTCTTATTTTTGCTTTTCTAATTAGTTTCGTACTAGAAAGGATAAGTTTTACATTGATCACTGGACCATAAGTGCAAGTCAGCTCTGCGATAGAAAATTCCTGTAAAAGGACATTCTGGAAGAGGAATAGCCTAGTTTAGTGGAGCCTGAGGGACTAGCCTGGGACTGACTCTGCGACACACCTGGAACACAGGATAGGGTGACTAAATAGCACTAATGTCATTTTAAGTTGTTTTTTTTGTCTGCACATTTGTGATAAATCTCCTTGAAAAGGATTGTTCTTCACCGACAAAACTCTATGGGGGAAGTTACTTGTTAAATCTATCTATCTATCTATCTATCTATCTATCTATCTATCTATCTATCTATCTATCTATCTATCTATCTATCTATCTATCTATCTATCTATCTATCTATCTATCTATCTATCTATCTATCTATCTATCTATCTATCTGTCTATCTATCTATCTATCTATCTATCTGTCTGTCTGTCAATCTAGATTTATTTTACACAAAATCTACGCAAAATTAATCTTTTTCTTTTATATGTTTATCTATTTTGGATTTGGACAGAGTTAATCTCAAAATGGCCAGATATTGGCTGACTAATCAGTCTGGTCAATATATCAGGTCCGTCACTCTAAACATAAATGGCAAAGGGGCACAGTTCATTTTATTGTATTTGTATTGTATTCTCTGTCCTATGTCATTACAGAGGGTTGATAAGGGCAGTAATGCAGTTATGACCTTACCCTCTAATGAACAGTCTTTGAGCCTCCAGTGCTGCAGTGCATTTGGTATTATTCTGCTTGGTCATCTACTTCTTAATGGACGTAATGAGTGTGTGTGTGTGTGTTTGTGTGAGAGTGTAAGAGTGAGAAAAAGAGGATAACCAATAACACAGGCCACTGAAATCAATGGATAATTCGCAATCACACACACACACACACACACACACACACACACACACACACACACACACACACACACACACACACACACACACACACACACACACACACACACACAAATATGCTTAAAAAGTAGAAATGTTTTATGTTTGTTTCGTTTGTGTGGAATTATTAGCTTTTTAAATATATTTTGAATTTTAATTTCTGTTCTTTTTCTTTCTTTATTGTTCCCTTTCTGCATCTGTCCGGGTTCCTGCCTCTCCCCTCCTTTTCCTAGAGCTGGCTGTCCTGAAAGGCTTCTAAATAAAGAAGATTCTGCTGCAGGATGACAATATGGCTGCGCAGCTGCTCGCACCTCCAGGCCCCGATAGCTTCAAGCGGTTCACCAAAGAATCTTTGGCCAACATCGAGAAGCGCATCGCTGAGGAGAAAAAGAAGAAGCCTGTTAAGCCCAGATCTGACAGCAGTCACCGTGATGACGATGATGACAACAAACTGCAGCCCAACACCGACTTGGAAGCGGGGAAGAGCGTGCCCTTTATTTACGGGGACGTCCCTTCTAACATGTTGGCTGTGCCCCTGGAGGACTTGGACCCCTTCTATATGAACAAGAAAGTGAGTGAGCTTTGAGCCCATATCATACCTGATAGAATTCATCCTCCATGCAGGCTGAATACAGTTTTCCTCACTATGATAAGTTAAGAAGTGTCCTGAATGCTTCGCTCTCCATCATCTGGGAGAACCGAAGGAAAGAGAGAGCAATGGAAAATTTAGACAAGTGCAGAGAGGATAATGAGTGGTGGTGATAATCAAACTTGCAAACTTATATGTATGTTTGGATGTATGAACAGATTAGATGATTTAGTAATAAATAAGCATGAGGAATCACAATTTCTTTAAAAAGTGTGGTTAGTAAATATATTTGTTGAGACTGGTTTGTTGAAATTGAGGTTTCTCAAAAAAAGTTAATTGACAACTAACAATTTGATACAATGATTTTCTCACCTATATTTTGGGTAAAAATGCATGTAAAATTAAAGTTAAATTTCACCCAAAAATGAAAATTCTGTCATCATTTACTCACCTAAACATGTATGGGTTTCTTTTTTCTGTTGAACACAAAATAATATATTTTTAAGAATGTGAGTAACCAAAGAGTAGGTGATCCATTATTTTCCAAAGTATGGAAAAAATACTATGGAAGTCAATGGGGACTGCAACTGATTGGTTATCCATAGTCTTCAAAATATCTTCTTATAAGGAATATTTTTCCCTTATTTGAAATGGCATTGGATAGTTCATACTGTTCATACTGAAGTGATCGGTTTGGTAAACTGTGATCTTCCAGTGTCAGAATGTACAATATTCTCCTGATTTTAAGGCAAGCATAATTCTAGTGTGTACAAACATTATTTGTTTGTTTGAATGTTTCCTATTCCACATCAACAGACAGAGTGGGTATTGCTTATTGATTGTTTATTGATGTTGGTGAAGCTCTATGAGGTGGAGAATTAGGTAAATTAGAGCTTGATATAGATTAATAATGATATCTTACTTTTTTTTTAGGCATTTGAATATTTTAGATACTTTAATATTTTGTATTTGCTATGAGATGACAGTTTTTTTCATCAGATATTCAAAATGTCTAAAGCAAATAAAATGCATCAAAATGTGAAATAATCAGTATCTTACATACAATTTTTATGAACTAACTTAAATGAAATTATCTTTTTATTTATATGCACCAAATAAAAAATACGAAGTAATAAATAATATTTACAGACAGTATTTTTTTTTTACTTAAACATTCTAATACATGCAAAATGGCACATTTTTGATGGATGATGCAAACAAATCTTTGGTGTAGTGTAGTTGGTGTGTATGTATGGGTAAAGGAGCGGTGCACCCACATCAGCACCTCCTTGTTGTTACACTAGAGGTATGTGTTACATAACCAAGAACAGTGTAGCATGTGTTCTACAGTGGGAGTAGAGCAGATATTTTTGAGAGAGAATTAGTAGAGGAAACAGAATATTGGTCTTGTCTGTGTTTTTATCATCTTTTGCACACTTTACCATAACCACCCCGCATTACCAGAAATAATGTGCATTGCTGCCAGTGTGCATCATCCAACATATATCATCCCCGTTTCTGCCCTCCCTTCTCCTCTCCCTCTTGGCAGTGGTGTTTTTTTTGTTATAACTGCTGCAGCTGTGGTGTACTCATGCATTGTGGGGAAGGGTTAAAGTGAATAAAGAGAGAAGAGGAATGCAAGAAAGAAGTGCAGAGTTGCAGTTCTACTGGTCCCTTGAGTAGTGGGGTGAAAGAGACATTCAGATTATAACATTATTTGCTCTCAAAAAGATGGATAGACAGACAGAAAGATGCATCTTGAAAATTGTAAATGAAGACTGAGAAGTGTTGGTTAGTGGTTGGATGGGTGTTGGCCGCTTGAGGCCTTACGGTAAGTGCATTCAGTGACGTCGAGTAGACCGGATGTACTTGTACCTAAGTGCAACAGTGATGCTACAGTATATCCAGTTTTTCCACTATTGACCCCCCTCCCTACTCCCTCCCTTCCTCATCCTCCTCCCCCTCCCCCACCCCCGCACCAGTTCCCTCAGCTCTTGTCCCAATCTTCATGTCTCTCTGACTCTCTTCTCTGTAGATGATGAAATTTTCAGTAGCTTTGCAGCATATCACTTAAGCTGTCAGAAGGAAAGACCAATAGTCTGCATTGTGTGTGTGCAGGTGTTGACATAAAGCTTTGATCACATGTACATGACCATTTAACTCCATGTTTTTGTAGCATGTTTTGCTCATATTCATTCTCTGCAAAACGCTTACCTTTTATAGACACAAGGACAAAGGGTCATTTTAACATAGTGATAAACAAGATGCTCGTTAATATGAAGTTTTAGAGAAGATTAGAAAGATTTTTAGGCCAGGATACTGAGAGCTGCAGCTATGTCATTAGCATTGAGTGCAGCATTGTGAGAGTGGGAGCTCCCGCCAGCGGAGGAAGCCCACAGTCTGTCGCAGTGTGTGTGTCTGTGTGTGTGAGAGAGACTCTGGGGAAACCAGTGCTCAGTATTCAGTAACACATGGAGCCTTCTGGGCGGTTCACAGCTTTTGCTAGTGTGACAGTCTTTGTGATTTTGTGCCTCAGAAGGACAGCTGTCTCCAGACGGAAGACGCAGCATTTTCGTTCTGACATACGCTGTCTTTTAATTTATGATTTTGTTAAGCATGTTGTAGTGTTTGACATGATTAAATACACAGACAGACACAGACAAATACAGTGAAAAAAGAGATAGGGGTTGAGAAATCGAGAGATAGGGACACTCTGAGGTAAAGGTGCTCATTTTGTCCTCCTTCAGACAGCTGTCTATTTTTAATCTAATTAGATTTCAGGAAGATTCTCATCCACTCGTCTCTGTGGTGTTTCCTTGTGTGTGTGTGTAACTGGAGTGGTGTTTTGTGCACATTATTCAATGTGTGTGATGTCACAGGGCTGAAGAAATATTGTCTTAATCAGTATTTTGTCTTGTTCTCCAGTAAAAATCTCTGAAACAAATATCAACAACAATAAAAACATAATGAGGTTCATCCTAAAAAACAAGAAAGAAAGACTATTTACCAAATGGATAAGAAAAAAAGGATAAGAAGATATGTACAAACACAATTTTACTTCTTTGACATGAAGTCTGTATGTGTGTGTAACTTGGACTGATGTGGTTTCCATGATGAGTATGTGGATGAAGATTCTCTGTCTCTTTTTTTCTTACATTATGCAGGATCAAAGGAGCTTTGCAGGGCTTTTGACCCATCTTCCTTCCTTTCTTCCTTCCTTCCCTCCCTCCCTCCCTCCCCCTCCCTCTCGCTTTTCCCTGTCCCACACACACTATCTGGAGTCAGCACTTCTGCATCTGATGGATCGCAGTGTTAGTGGTTAGCATTAGCGTTAGTATTACAGTCTGAGTTCCTGTAAGAGGTCTATCTCTTTACCAGAGCTTACTGCAGTTGTCTTATCGCCATTCACTTAAATATATCCCTAGCTGGGTTTTAATAGGCTTGATTTAGAAATGACCTTTGACCTGGATTTTTATATTTTATTTTATTTTAGGAAAAAGTTGTGTAGGTGTTTTTTTAATATTGTATACATTTTGCAAGTTTATGTTGAATGCCAAGTTCTTTTCATGTTAACCTTTCATTGCCATTTCTCAACCGGTTTATTTATTTATTTATTTTTGTGTGTGAATGACTATGCTGTCTCACCATGCACCCTGGTATATGAAGCTAATATCTCTCCCTCTCTTTTCTCTTTTTTCTGTTTTCTCTTTTTCTCTTCAGACCTTTATAGTGCTTAACAAAGGAAAAACTATCTTCCGTTTCAGTGCCACGCCCTCGTTATATATCATTAGCCCTTTTAACCTATTCAGGCGAATAGCAATTAAAATTTTGATACACTCATATCCTTTTCAATGCTCCAGACATTGTCCATGTTATTAAAGATTGTTCTAATCTGTACTTCGTCTGTCTGAAATATGAGAACAATGCTTTGTTGCATTTGTAGGTTTTATCACATTTATAAATTACACATGATCATTACACCATATTATCTGTATCAAACATTTTACTTAAATGTTTTGGAGAAAAAAAAGACTTCTGTATTGTGTTGTTACACAGAAAGTGATTTAAAGACCATTATGTCGAGGCTAACAACATACTTCTTCCTTATGGAACATAGTAAATGTTCCTCAACCAACATTTTTTTTTGTGTGACCCCAGATTTGACTACATAATTTTATGAAATTATTCACATTTTTATTAATGTTCCTATTTCCATTTTTAGTTTTGATATCTGATGACTATTTATGACATTACCGCAGTATTTCCTTAATTACCTCTTACAGTTTTCAGCATGATCATCATGTGTACAATTTTGACTAATTGTGTCTTCATGACATTCAGCAATCCTCCAGAATGGTCCAAACAAGTAGAGTAAGTATTCTAATCTATTCTATTGTATTATATTCTAGTCTAGTCTTGTCTAATCTAGTCTATGCAGATTTTTGTGAGTGTGTGTGTGTGTGTGTGATTTATGTGCACATATTTAATACTTAAAGGCAGTATAGCATAAAGGGATAGAAGCCAAGGGTCTAAAATGTAAACTCTAAGCACCAACCACTCCAGTGTGTGTGCTGAAAAGCAGGGCTTATAATGTTAGTAGAGTGACACGTTTATGACTGGCTAGGAGGGAGGAAAGCTTAAGGACAATGTAAGATTCACTTGGAAATTTGGCCAGTCCTATAAATTGCTGGATCTATTTTGGGGTAACTGGGGATAATGGAGTTTCATGGGAGCCCTTAACCAATGGTAAGCTCTGTTCCAAAACTCTGCTCGGTTCCTGAACCCATTGTGACAAGCACCATGGGTGAGGGTGAGAGAAATACTGTATTAGTTAAACAAACCATGTTTCATTTAATGATGAAAAGTATCAATTCAAATTTAAATTCCAAACACTCACTTATTTATATGCTTTTTTTTTAACAATGTTAGATACACCTTCACAGGAATCTACACTTTCGAGTCACTGACAAAGATTGTGGCTCGAGGATTCTGTATAGATGGCTTCACCTTCCTCAGAGACCCTTGGAACTGGCTGGATTTCATGGTCATCTCTATGGCGTAAGTAGAATCCTGATTTAATTCAAACATTAAAGAAACATTTAGATAATGTTGCATTCGAAATCTGTTTTGAATGCAATAATTACACGTGCATAACTCTTGTGTGCAGCATTGACTTTTAGGCTAAAGAGGAGCTTTAGTTGGTGCCACCTAAGCAGTGGAGCAATATTATTAGGTAAAATTATTAGAAAATAAAAAAAAAAATAACACTATGTTCCATCCTTTTCCACTTTGCAGCTTTTTTAAATGAACTCTTCAAGCTTCTCCACTGATTTTAGGGTAATTCTAGACCAAGCCTAAAAGCTTTGAAAATGCAAATTATTTACTCTACTAAACCGTTTACTTGTTTCTTTGATCTGAATATGCATGGACAGTCTGAAATTCAGTGATTAATCAACACCATAGGATGACCTTTGAGCCTTGGTGTCATGCTTGCACAAAAAAGTGTTTGTGGGTGAACTTGAGAGAGAAAGAGGCTCTAATGTCCTGCCTCTCATAGGTGGTGGATTTCAGGGAGTTCAATGCTCAAAGATGACAATGTTTGTGCCTATACTTCTGTATATGTCTGTGTACATAATATAATATAACTCTCTTTCTTTTCAAACTTTAATTGATCTGCCCATCACTCCTTTACTCTACATATCTGCATTCATCCAGTTCTCTGGAGTGCATTTTCTTCGTACATAAGACAACCATTTCCCCTAAAAAGTAAATGTTCAAATTAAGAATATGGTGAAATATTGACAAAACAACTACTACTACTACAAAAAAAAAAAAAAAATCCCTTTGGAATGAGCAAGTTAGGAAAGAATGTGATTAATTTTTTAAATGTTAAGGGTTCAATAGAAGTGAATCGCTATGGACAATTTCTGTGACATGCAGTCAGTAACAAAATAAAATAATTTAAACTTTAGACCCTAAAATCAAAGGAAAACAGTTTATACACTTAAACTATTATAAGTCTATGAGGCAAGGCATTATACTGGAATAAATGCCACAAGATTTAAATTCTTATGCTGGGATTACATCATGTTAGAATTACTGTAATTACGAGATAAAAAGTGTGAAAGTGACATGACATACAGCCAAGTATGGTGACCCATACTCAGTATTTAATGCTCTGCATTTAACCTACCCAAAGTCCAAAGTGCACACACACAGCAGTGAACACACACACTGTGAACACACACCTGGAGCAGTGGGCAGCCATTTATGCTGCGGCGCCCGGGGAGCAGTTGGGGGTTCAATGCCTTTCTCAAGGGCACCTCAGCCGTGTTATTGCCAGCCCGAGACTCGAACCCACAACCTTAGGGTTAGGAGTCAATCTCTCTAACCACTAAGCCATAACTTCCCCTGATAGGAACTCTTAAGATTGTAATCGGAGCGGTTTACATCCTCGACTTGAGAAATAAATGGTTTCTAAGGGAATGCTCATAACATGTGTGCTGTGGCAAATAATTTGATTGTTACACTGAACAAACAAAAATGTGAGTTTATTTATTTTTTTACCAGCCTTAAACTTGTAATTACAGTAATGCTGTGAAATATGGATCCTGGATCATTGTTTTAATGGGATGTATATATTTTTACACCTCTTAATTTTTCTTGTGAACCATCTTCCCTCATTCATCCTGTATCTATTCTCCTTTCCATTCTCTTGCTCTCCTTTCTCTCTCTCTGGTAACTATGTTGCAATCCATTCTGCAGGTATATTACAGAGTTTGTAAACCTAGGCAATGTGTCAGCTCTGCGCACATTCAGGGTGCTGAGGGCTTTGAAAACTGTTGCTGTGATCCCAGGTAAGTCCAACATCCATCTGGGCCAACAGACGGCGCCGTTCGCTGTCTCTCTTTTCACGCTCCTGTCTCTTCCTTCCTCCTCCGTTCGTTTCTCTCTCTTCTCCCGTTAGACAGGCTTTGCGTGGTGTTTTCCTCCCAGTTCAGTGGTGGTGCTGGTGGTAGTGGTGTGTCGTACGTGTTGTGGTGTTGTGTGTGTGTTGTGTCATAGTGTTTGTTCTGTGTGTGATCCTCCCTTGTTGCAGATATGTAACAGAGTTTGTGGACCTCGGGAATGTGTCAGCCCTGAGAACCTTCAGGGTTCTACGAGCTCTCAAAACTATTTCTGTCATACCAGGTGAGAACGCATTTAAACACGAAGGCTGAGCTGCTTCCCACGCCGATGCAAACTATTATTATCATTACCAGTATTACTACTACTGTTATTATTTTTCTCTTAGTGTTTTTTTTCACTTGACTTGCTGTACTTTTCAAGAGGATGCTGCTGGAAGAATACTCTCATTTATGTTCTATTTATGTTTTAATACACAAACAATCAAAAATGGTAGCGATACATTTTTGATAGGCTTTGCAGTCTGCAGTCAAAACATGGAAAAATTACAAGCGCTTCCAGTTTTCTGGGATTTAAAGAACTTTATTTATTAAAAACTGAATTCACAACTTGTTTTAAATGTCGGCTATTATGACAAAAAGTAGCGTGAATGCCTGAAATATACCCTGCCGGCATCTTAAGGTGCTAGCTGTGTTTTGTAACATGGTCACTAGGTGGAATAACAGCTGGTGAGGACTTGACTGAGTTGGTATATCTACTGGTTAAAGGTGGTCAAGATATAATGTTGGTCGAGTATGCCTGACCAGATCAGTTTTAAGGAACTTGGACCAATGAATGGCCAGACTGGAATCCAGGTGCCACGTTTCAAACCACTTTAAGTTGGTTTTAACTTGGGTTTGCAGTTGGGAGATCACATTTCCTAGTATGCAGTTTAGTTCTGAAGTACAGTACCCATAGACATGAAATGCAGTTGTTATTACACAACCCATATATATATATATATGTATATCCCCAAAAAATAAAAAAAAGGATTGCACCTCTGTGTTCTTTATTCAGTATGTCCAGTCTCAGAGTTATTGCATCATAGGACAGATGTCTGTTCTTTGTTATGTTGAGTTTTAGTAACAGTATCCTAAGCAGACAACATAAAACTCAACCTTATGACATCTTTAATACATATAAACATTTATATGTGCAATTCATATTGTTCAAAAAGCTGGAATAGTTTGTCTTTTGATGAACATCTCATCAGATTTGTTTAAAAGAAGCTGATGTGATGTATCATGAAGCCAAGGTTTGTGGGTAGAGCACTCACTGAGACTGCCAAGCCAAGTTTGACACATTTTTGCTGCATGATGCTTTTGAAGACATCTGCTTTTTTAGTTTGTCTTTCTTTTATTCTGTTTTTATTTTTTTTAATTATTTTTTTTAAACAAATGGCCTCAAATTTCTGCATCCTTTACACACATGTAGGTTTATATAATTTATATCTTATTTTTTTGGTAAAATTACTGTTTTGTAGGTCCCTCCCTATTCTTAATTCAAAGAACTCGGAGTGGAAAGTAAAACAGAGACATCAGAAGATTTGAGAAGATTTGTGTGTATGTATGCATTGTAGCAGGGGGACGGAAAATCAGGAATTGCCAAGTTAACACAATTACACCCACCTACATTAAACACATTCACATTCAGGATTGTCACATTATATCCATTGTTGTAGGCTTCACATGTGAGTATTTAGTTTATAGAATGCCCTTTTTATTCACCTGGTTTCTCTCAGCTAAGAGATCAGATGGGATAAGAAGACAGGGTTACACATTCTCGGGACATGAATGATTGGTTAAACGGATATTGACACCATAGTGACAAAGCAAATATGATGATGTTACTGCCTTCAGCCTTGGCGTTTAAATGTCCTGCATGCCATTCCTCCCCTTGCCTGTCCTCTCCTCTTCCTCTCTCTCTGCTGGCTCTCTGCATACTGTTTGAGTATGGCACCGCTCTCTTCAGGCAGTGTCCATTTTGCTGATATGTGTTGAATATTGTATGTGTGTTTATTTTTTAAAGAGTACTCCTCGTGTCTCTCCAAGGTTCCTACACAACTTGTCTTTAGTAACGTGCTTTTGAGAAAAATGTAAATGTGCACTTTTTGGAAATCTTTTGAGCATTAGCATCTGCAGCATCCCGTTCATTATATTGGCTACCACTTCATTTGAAAGCCCTCTCACACATAAGAAGGAAATAAATGTATGAATATATAAACTACATTTTAGAAGCTTTCTCTTTTTCTCTCAGATTAATTCATATAGACATCAATGGAACTTGTATATTGAAACTTAAGAAAATGTTAACCTTACTTTTCAATGGCTGGTTATTGCCCTATTATTAGTACATTCTAGCATCACTACTATTTGTATTGATTATATTTAGGGTTAACACTGTCCTGCACTGATTGTGCTACAGACTTGAATGATACATCAGATCATGTGTTTATTGAGAAGAGGTGTGCTGATACTTTCTGAGCAGTGAGATTTATGGTTTTAGATTGGTTAACAATAAAAAATACCTCATAGCCTCATCCTAAAGCAGTGGTTCCCAAAATGGGGTGTGTGGAGTTAAAAAAGAAGGGCATGGCAAGGCAAGATTATCCCGTTTAATATGTCAGTAATTGCCACATAATTTAATAATATAACACAAAATATTAATTTTAACATATTTTATTACCTCAAGATGACTCACCGTCTGTTATCAGTTGTTGCGGTTGTTGTTGTGGAATAATAGAACAAATAATAGGACAAGTTTGTGAAAGGACTGTCAGTGCCTAATATAAAGCAGGCAATGAATCTAATTCAAACAGCACTAAAACAAAGACAAGCAAAAATGATGAGGCATATCTCGCTCTGAGAATCACCAGTACAATGGTGGGTAATGAAGAGAGACCACAGTGTGTTGTGTGCCTCAAAATATTAGCTTCTGACAGCGTGAAGCCAAACAAGTTGAGACAACACTTAGGGACTTCACATCATGAACACAAAGACAAGCCCATTGATTTTTTCCAAAAAACCTACTCAACTGTTGTGCAAAACTAAAGCAGCATCTGTGCCTTCAAATACTCAGCTCGCCTCATACAAAGTTGCCTACAGAGCAACTCAGTGTAAAAAGCCATACACTGTAGCTAAGGAGTTAATACTTCAATCTGCTATTGATATGGTTTCAACTATGATCAATAAAGCAATAGTCAATAACCTAAAGGTTATTCCTTTGTCAGACAACACTATCAGGAGGTGCATTTCTGACATGTCAAAAGATGTAGAGGAGCAGCTTGGTGACAAGATACGAGACAACCGTTTTGCTCAGCAGATGAATGAAGCGACTGACAGTAGAAAAATACTATTTATTGATAACATGTCAGAATCATTCATGCCGATGATTTGATAACTAAAAGAGCCACTGCAGTTGAATTGTTCGTGAATCATTGACATCATTGAGAAATGAGAGGATTGTGTTGGGATATGTACAGATGGGGCTCAGGCAATGGCTGGGAAACGAGGAGAGCTGCAAGCATTAGTCAAGCACGTTTCACAGATTGTGCAGTAGACACACTGTATGATGCACTGGGAAGCGCTAGCATCTAAAGAGACGAGTCCCAAGCTGAAAGATGTAAGGGAAGTTATTAGCGCCACCGTAAATTAAATCAGAACAAGACCAGTCAATTTGTCCACTCTTTGGGGAAAGGGGATCTGAACACCCAGCAGTTTTGTTTCACTTTAAGTCCCATTGACTGTCGCATGGGAAGGTTTTATCCAGGTTGTTTGAATTGAGATCAAAATCTTCTTGGAGGAAGAGAGAAATGAACTTGCCTGCAAGTTCAACAAAAACAATTTTCTCATGAAACTTGCATACTTCAGCGACATGTTTCAGAAACTCAATGAACTAAATCTACAGCCAACACACACCTTCCAAAGCTCGCAGATGATATCATAACAATCACAAGAAAACTAGAAAGGGGGAATGTAGACTCATTTGAGAGCTTTGAAATCATTCATTGAGGTCGACAAGCTGCAAAAACAAAAACATTTCCAGATCCTTCAAAAATATATTACTGGATTCGAGACCCCTTCAAAGCACCACCAGCAAGATCTGCAGCACAAAAAAAGCACTGAAAATAATGTTTAACTATTAGGCATAATTTCTATAGTTTAATTATTATTATTATTATTATTATTATTTTCATTTTTTGTGCAGAGGCAAGCTTGAAAATCTGTTGAAATAATTTTTAAAAAAATTGTAATTACTGTGTTATTACAATGTTTCAAATAAATCCGGTAGGATTTTGCAAGCAAGGTCATGTCTGAGAGTGGCTTTATGTCGTTGCATTTAGGCTTGAAAATATTTTTCTGTACAAAACGGGACCCAGGAGAAAAAGTTTGGGAATCACTGCCCTAAAGGAATGGTTGAGTCATATTTACAGATGGAAATAGAATCTCATAGTCTTGCAACAACCACCCAGAACCCCTTAGCAATGCACTGGTAACCACCTAGAACTTTCTATTTGTGTTTAAAAATTTAGCACACAAGTCATCTTGCATGGTTTCTGCTACTAGCATGAATGATACCACAAATCATGTGATTAAAACCTTATTCACTACTTTTCTTGGCAGATCAAAAAAAAAGAGAGAGAGAGAGAAAAAAAGGCGAATACTCATACAACAACTTAATATCCCTAGCAACAACCCAGACCAGCCTAGGAACACCATAGCAACACCTGAGAAACCACATAGAACATAACTAGTCAGAATGACTTATGAACAACCACATACCATTGCCCTGGCAACCACCTTAACACCCCTAGCATTGTGGTGGTGAGTTTTGCACAAAAGCACCACTCACATTTTCTCTAGAAAAAAAGTAAAACTTCAGTGGCTCATGTGTATTGATGTCAGTTTCTTATTTATTATTTGTAACATTTTTGCAAAAATTGCAATGGGGATTGAGGAGAGACTTCTCCTTTCTTCTCCAAGACTTTATAAAATGTGATCCTTGTGTTGCTGTTGTTAATATTACAAACGACATTACACAGAATTGACATTTCAATTGTTTTTTCAAGTGATATAATGTTAAACTGATAGCAAACTGCACATACATCTATTCACTGAGATACAGACAGATTGTGTGCAGTGGCCCTGTGGAGACGGGAGACTCTTTAAGCTGCCTGTTAAGTGTAAATCATTGTTTTATATAAGTAAAACACATGATTATTTCTTATGGTATGTGTTTGTGAGAAAGTAAAGAAAACTAAATAAGTTATGGTGTGGTTGCTTAGGTATCTGAATGTGGATGTAATGCTGAAGTAATAGTTTTTTTCTTATTCATATATATTAGCATAACACAATACCGTTCAAAATTTTGGGGACAGTAAGATTTTGACATTAGTTTTTAAGACATGAATTATTTTATTTGTCAAGGATGCATTTAATTGATAAACAGTGACAGTAAAGACTTGTATGTTGTTACATATTTATTTTCAAATAAACACTGTACTTTTTACCTTTCTATTCGTCACAAATTCCTGAAAATGATGTATCACAGTTTCCACAAAAATATTAAGCAGCCATTTTCAACATTGATTGTAATAAAATCAATCAAACCAGCAAATCAGCATATTAGATTGATTTCTGAAGGATCATATGACATTGAAGAGTGGAGAAAACAATTATTTTAAACTGTAATAATATTTGACAATATTATTGCTTTTACTATAGTTTAGATTAAATAAACTCAGACTTTGCATAAGCAAATGCTTTCAAAAACATTAAAAACATTTTTCCGACCCCAAAATTTTCAACGGTAGTGTACATTGTACAGTAGTACAAAGTAGTAAAAACAGCATAAAGAATGTTTTATTGTGGGAACCCCAGTGTAAAAAAGTATGGCATGAAAGTGTGTATCAACAAAGTAAAGAATATGTATTATTTTTCTAAATATTCTGTGTGTGTGTGTGTGCTCTTGCGCAGGTATGAACATTATCACTTGTGCGGCAGACTGTATATTCCTTGTTGTGTTTGTCTCCTCATCTTCCCACAGGGCTGAAAACCATTGTGGGTGCTCTGATCCAGTCAGTGAAGAAGCTGTCAGATGTGATGATTCTGACTGTGTTCTGTCTGAGTGTATTTGCCCTCATCGGTCTACAGTTGTTCATGGGTAATCTCCGCCAAAAATGTGTCATCTGGCCATTCAACCAAACTGATTCCTACCTAGCCAATGGGAGCAGAGGCTTTGACTTCAATGAATACATCATGAATGAAAGTATGTATAGGCGAAGCTCTGACTACATAGGATAGTTTCTAATACAGCTGCGTTAAGCAGTGCTGTTTTTGGTGATTTTAAACTTTCACATTTTACAAGTCTCTCGTCTCTCTGCTCTTTTCACAGCAAACTTCTACTTTCTGCCAGGCATGCTGGATGCTCTGCTATGTGGAAACAGCTCAGATGCAGGGTGAAGAGTGAAAACATACACAGACAAACACACAATATTCCCAATACTAAATTAGCAACAATTATTTAATTTGATTTAAGTCTAAATTGTAAAATCTAAATGTTTATTTTCAAATAATAGCACACTTAATGCACTTTCCAATGACCTTTTATTGTTAAGGTATGATCTGTTATACAAAAGCACAAACATATTTGTTATTTGTAGTTTAGTGTGTGTGTGTGTGTGTGTGTGTGTGTGTGTGTGTGTGTGTGTGTGTGTGTGTGTGTGTGTGTGTGTGTGTGTGTGTTTGTGTAGGCGGTGTCCAGAGGGCTATACTTGCATGAAGGCTGGACGCAACCCAAACTATGGCTATACTAGCTTTGACTCCTTTGGTTGGGCTTTTCTTGCTCTCTTCCGACTCATGACACAAGACTTCTGGGAGAATCTGTACCAACTGGTGTGCACTCATTCCTCTCACTCTTGCTCTGTATTTGACTTACTTCTGGTCCTGTTTTAGCACTGTTCCATATCTTACTAGTTTACTATGATGAACTGGATGATTTTCTTGTTGTGATTTTTGTCATTTGACCTCACCATGTTGCATATTTAATACAAAATTCTGGCTACCATACACTCAGAGTGTCAAAAAAAACCTTTTTATGTCGAGATTAAGTTATGACAGAATTAGTGTTATTTTAATACCATTGAGATATTGTCATAGTTTTTGTTAATATTTAGTTTTCGTTATATTTAGTTTTTATTTTTATATTTTCATGATCATTTTAGTATTTTGTTGTGTTTTCTCCTTTTTATCAGTTTTTGTTTTATGTCTATGTTTTTAATATTTGATTTGATTTCAGTTAACATTTTATTTTATGTTTTTAGTTTTAGTTAACTATAATAACACTGGACAGAATTAAATTTTTTGGAATAAATATCCCTTTTATTATTTAAAAACAAGTCAGGTTAATAGACAGAATAACTGTAATTTCTTGAAATTTCTTCCTCAATTTTTGAACCAGGATGGTTTTGTCAGGTTTTATTGAACTCACTGTCCACAATCAGAGAGTTTAGAAGTTTGGAGTGGCACTTAGGTTGGCCAACCAAATTTTGGAGGTGGCTTTGGATACGCCCCTGATATTGCATACAGTAAACATACTGCATACTGCAAGAAATTAGTATGATATTATGCTGTTTCAAATATAGTAATAGGAGTTTCTTTCTCTTAGACTCTGCGAGCCGCAGGGAAGACGTACATGATCTTCTTTGTTCTGGTGATCTTTGTGGGATCCTTCTACCTGGTGAATCTGATTCTGGCTGTGGTAGCCATGGCTTATGAAGAACAAAACCAGGCCACTATGGAGGAGGCAGAACAGAAGGAGAAGGAGTTTAAAGCCATGCTGGAACAGCTGAAGAAACAACAGGAGGAGGCACAGGTACACAAATACTGTACATGCATATTACAAGCTGAATTAGTCAACTTCCCTACGCTTTTTTGTTCCTATGTTTCTTGTCATTTTGTCCCTCATCACTAGGCCAATGCAATGGCAACCTCGGCAGGTACAGTATCTGAGGATGCAGTAGAGGATGACGGAGGAGGGCATCTGTCCCGCAGTTCATCTGAGGTGTCCAAGCTGAGCTCCAAGAGTGCCAAGGAGCGACGGAACCGAAAGAAAAAGTGGAAGAAAGAGCAAGAAGAGAAAGGTGACAGTGAGAAGGTGGTAAAGTCAGAATCTGAAGACGGCAGCAAGAAGAGCCGCTTCCGTTTCAGAGACAACAGGCTTGGGCGTAAGGCCTCAATCATTAACCAGGTAAGAGTGGGGTTATTTCAACAGCGGCCCACATAAACATATTTACCACATGATCTTGTTCGTCTCATGTTAAGTGGTATATGATATATGTCTGGCAAGGCAAGGATAGCATAAATTAATTTCATAAGGAGGAGATCATTATGTTCATTCCGACATTGGTTAAGGAGCAGAGCGATTTAAGAGGTGTTTGTTGTTCATGGTTGTCATCATTGAATTATTCTCTTTGTTAATTTGACCTATTTTTTATCATTTTATCTGTCTATATTAAGATAAAAGTAGCACTTAAAGACCTTTTTGTGGCTTTTATTCCATGTCTGATAGCTATAAGACTTTTATGAGCAGATATGCCGGTAATTGACATTCAAAGCTCTACTACTCTACATCTAAAATTATTTTAAACAACATTTGCTATTTTTTTTATACTTGTTATACATTCAGCTTTTATGTCTTTGTTAATTTATATTCCATGGAATATTCATATTTAAAAAAATGAATTTGTCACACCACAGGACCATTTAAAATAAACTAGTTAAAACAAAACAAAAGTTTAATAATTTTTAAAATAATTATTATGCATGCAGCTTTTATGATCTTAAACTTATTTGTGTTTCATGAAATATTCACATTTTTAAAAATAAAATTGTCACACCAAAGGACCATATAAAATGAACTAATTCAAACAAACAAAGTGGTCAAATGTTTTGACTGTTTATAGAATATAAATGTGACGAGTGGGGCGGGGCCGAGAGACGTGGGAACAGGAGCGAGGCCGGTGGAGTGATTGGAGATGAACGACGGATATAAAACTGGAGCGACGACAGTGAAGGACGAGAGAGGACCAGGCCTGGGTTTTAGTTTGTGGTTGCTTTTTATTTGTGCGCGTCAGTCGTCCGTGAGGGCTGACGCACTGTTTTGTGTTTATTTTGATCATTAAAATATAATTTGATTGTCCGCCGGTTCCCGCCTCCTTCTTCCCATGATCATGGAGTTTTAATTTGTTACAGTGGCTAAAACCCAGGCCTGGTCCTCTCTCGTCCTTCACTGTCGTCGCTCCAGTTTTATATCCTTCCATCTCCTCCGTGGGACTCGAGACCTCGCTCCTGTTCCCACGTCTCTCGGCCCCGCCCCACTCGTCACAATATATATATACATTTTCCTTTTAACTTACAACACAATAATTCTCAATGGGCAACAAAACCTTAATTATTTCAGCAGACATGTCAATAGACGTGCCATGAATCTTCTTTGAAAATGGACCAGAAATATCATCTTTGAATTATCAAAACTCTTCTTGCAATGGGGCTTATAAATATTTTGTTGAATAAAATGCCCTCTAGAATAAGACCCCCCCCCCCCAAACATAAATACCACATGGCGTCAGCTAGCAACAACATGTAGCAAATTACAGGTTACTGTTTCCCCTTGAAATTTGCCATGCATGCATGTTTGTTTGATAGACAGTATTTTATTATGAGTTAATGATTTAGAGCTAATCTCTACAACTGTACTCTGCTATTATACTGACATGCTTCTTTTGCAGTCTGTCATGTTGCAATAGAAAGCTGATATAACCTCTGGTGTATGCTATCACGGCCCAGTTGAGCCCAGCCCAGTTCTTGATACTACTGTTCTCTGCTCTGTGCAGTCGCTACCACTTGAAAGCTTACCACCGCTGAGTCATCGTCCATATCACCAGGGTGATTAGACAAAGTGCTTCAGCCTTACACTCAAAGACCAGAAGAAGAGGAAGTGCTCTTGCTCAGCGCCCATCTATCTGTCACTATAATTCTTTCCATCTCATTCATTGTCTTGCTTTGGGCAGGATTTATGATTGTACATTTCTCTTTATGTCTAAAAGCTCAGTTAAATTACTCGAAACTACATCAAACCTGGTGCTTTTGGAGTTATTTAATTTGATTCCTCTATCATCTGTTCATTTCGTCACCTTTCTCTGGTTTACAGAAGAATGCTTAGCCATTCTGAGGGCAATAGGAACACCTGTTCAAGATCTGTCTATGTTGTTGTGTAGAGATGTGAAGTATGGCATGGACCCCATACTTTCACTGGTCCTGTGAATTATTTAACCTCTCGCTATGAATCTTTCATCTGATGAGAGCAGTAATATAGTGTGCTTAAGCACGAAGTTATACTCCTGGGTCCCACCCTGCAAATTCTGCCCAGATCAACCTCACAACAATGGATAAAAGCACTTTATTAGACAATCGCTGGTTAAATTGGAAGCTGGTTTCATGACATTAGTTATTACAGTGTGACCCAATATTTTACCCCTGGTAGAGTTTTTTTTTTCTCCTTGGATTTAGCACAGAATGCCACTGATTGTTATGGATATTTAAGTAACATCATACAATCTCCAAAGGATTTTGCCTTTGTAGCACTTAGGTCTCAACCCTTTACCAGACCAACCCACTTCTCCTTAATGAGTGATCTGAATAAAATAGTCCCTGCTGAGAGCTCATTTGGGCTTCGTTCTGCTGTACATAGACTGCAGTGGTCAACCACTCTATTAGGGAGAAGGCTTTCAACCGCACCGCAGAAAAAACGCCTGCGCTAGCAACTAGCATTCTGCATTATCAGTGAATTTCAGCAAACAGTTAGAACACTATTATTGGTCTCAACTAGAATCTTGGATCATCTGTGAATTTCATATGGGAAGTGAATGTTAGCCAGAAGGAAGCATTCTGCAGTAGGACAAAAGTTTCTTTTTGCACTTACAGAATAAGAATGCACTAAACTTCCGTAATGTTACGTGTTTCCAAGTGAAATAAATAATTTATTGGATTGTGAAGTGTGGGTGTCACAGAATGAAGTCAGAGTGAATGTTAAAAATGATTGCTAAATAGTTGCTGGCTATCATATATTTAGTAATATTGAATCATATTAAGCAGTGTTATTTTAGTATTAATAGTTTACTATTAAAGATATAGTATTTATAATCTGGATTAATTTTGTATTTCTATTTTTTTTTTTTGTATTTTTAATTTTAGTAATTTTGTTGTGTGCTTTTGTCATTTTGTAAGCTTTTTTATTTCTATTCAGCTTTCATTTATTTTTATTTCAGTTTTAGTAATTGCAGTACTTCAGCTAAAACATATCTTATTTCACTTTGTTGCCAAGGCAACATTTCCAATTCATTTAATACTTACATTGTATTTCAGCTTTATTTTTAACTAAACATGTGATATCCGTCAGCTGTTTAGCAATATGTTTAGCATTCACGCTTACATTCAGCTTTATTTCATAACAAAAACTATTTAGAATAGTTACTTTTAGGTAACAATGACAACACTTTACTGTTATCATGAAGATTATGAAGATAATTAAAAGGTTACGAAGACAAACATTTATTTGTAATAAGCTGAATTATTGAAAACCAATAAATAAAAATATCAGGAATGTGCAATAAGACAATAAACATGGTCTGCTTTAATTTCATACTGATCTTAAACATTGATCAGCTTTGGTTCTGTTTTATGAAAAAATAGAGAACAATGGCTCTCTGAATACCAGAAGGGACCTGCAGTTAGCTGTTCAATTATTCATTTAATGACTTTGGTCAGCAGTTTTGCTCTCCATGTTTCTGAGTCACTGTTTGGTTAGAAAAATTATTAGAAAAATGGGATAAATCAGTTCAATGCAAATGCCTTTTTCTTCTCATGTTTATATAACACACTTGCTTCTTACACACACTATTTCCTGTCCTCATGTGTGGCGTCCTTTTTTTTACAGTCCCTGTTGAGCATCCCAGGCTCACCCTTCATGTCCCGCCGCAGCAGTATATTCAGCTTCAAGGGCTCAGAGAACGAGTTTGCAGACGATGAACACAGCACGGTCGAGGAGAGTGAAGACCGCCGCGGATCCCTCTTTGTCCCGTACAGGCGCAGCAGCTACAGCGGCTACAGTCAGGGCTCCTCACGCATTAACCCACTGGCACTCCACCCAGGGTGCAAGAGAAACAGCACAGTGGACTGCAACGGCGTGGTGTCTCTGATCGGGCATGTGCCCAGCCGGCTACTGCCTGAGGTGAAAATAGATAAGGCAGCTTCAGATGACAGTGTAAGGACGTCCACAGGGGGCAGGTTCAGAGTATAGGCATGACAAGAGTGGCCTATTATGATTCCAGTTCAGATTCTTCCTCTCTTACCCTTTTCGATAACCCCATTTTGACTCTGTCTTTCTAAGTCTCTGAGTTTCTAGTCTGTCTGTTCCCTCTCAACTCCTCAACTACCTTTCTTGTCTCTATTTTTATTTTTTTTATGGCAGTCCCACTCCCTGCCATCGCTCTCCCTCTTTGAATGGCATGGTCAATCAAAAAAAGAAACTGAAACGAGATACTTGTAATATTACCATTCCTTAATGTCAACCACGATATCAAATATGTAATTTTGTAAAGGTTTCCCCCTCGATTGTTTTTCCCCCCTTTTTTTCAGAATTTCAGGACCACTCTGCTCCCTCCAAAAAAGTGTGATGCAAGAAAAACCTATCCTAACCTTTCCAATAACAGCAGTCTGCCTCATTTTAGTTAGCATGGTGGATTGACATCCTTATACTCTCTTTGCCTTCTCCTCCTGTGTGGGAAGCATGATTTTGTGCCCAGATTTCACCCAAATCCATAGCATGCTGTTTCAGACATTCAACTAAACATGCTACTGTCACCAAGTAACTGCACTGTAAAATCTAGATGATCTTTGGAACTGAACGTAACAGCGAAGATAAACAGATAAACATTGCCTTGACCAACACCCACAATACCAAGTGAATATATATTCAAGATACTTTTCTAATGGCAGTGAAAGCTGGGCCTTAAGCAATGTGTGAATTTCTTTTTGCATGATAATATTTGCTGGAGAGCTAGTAGGCAACCTTTTCAGCAGCTAGTAGTGATGAATAAATAGTCTTGTAACTGAAGTAAATAAATAGGTGTCACTCATTCACAATTTCAGATGTAGATAAAATCTGTATTTATTTTTACTGTTAAGTGTCTGTAAGAGAATTAGTTATAGTAGGTCCATATGCCATTGTCTTGCAAAAATAAAATTGTATTCGAGTAAAGCTAGTTTGAAAAGAGTTTAGGTACAACACTTTACAGTGTGGTTTAGAGAGAGAGAATCTACATAGGAATGTACCAGAGAATTCAACTGTGTCTAAATTGAACTATAAATGTTAAGAATGAGTTGCAGGTTCATTTGGGCTTGTGTTTTTGTCAGCATGTGCATGTGTGTTGGCATGGGTTTAAATGTTTCTTGAAAGAATTCCCATCTCTGATTGTTTTTTGTCTTTCTCCACCTTATGTCACTCTTGTCCACAGGCCACCGAGGTGGAGGGAAAGAGAAAACACTCAGGTTCTCTTATGGTGTCAGTGGACCAGCTCAATACTTCCTTTAGCCGGAAAGAGCGAGCCAACAGTGCAATGACTGTTGTCACCAACACACTGGTGGAAGGTATTGTGTAACATCTGTCTGTCTGTATTAATGTTGTCAAAATATAGTAAAAATATAATAATATAAAATCAGTAATCATAAAATCATTTTATAGTTCCATATAGATTCATATTACATTTTTCCTTACTCATAATATAGGTCTCAACATATTCCTCTTTTCCTTATTATTTTTTGTCACCACAGAGCTGGAGGATTCTCAGAGAAAATGTCCACCCTGCTGGTATAAGTTTGCCAACATTTTCTTAATATGGGATTGCTGTCCAATGTGGATAAAGCTAAAAGAGATAATGAACCTCATAGTGATGGATCCATTTGTCGACCTGGCTATCACTATATGTATTGTGCTGAACACAGTCTTCATGGCCATGGAGCATTATCCCATGACACCACACTTTGAGGAGGTGCTTTCTGTTGGAAACCTGGTAAGACTGTTTGTGCGTTTTTATTTATTTTTATAGTTTGTTCTTTTTTATACAAATGACCAATGCAAAACTGAATTAATTGCAAAAAAAGAAATGGCTTTCTAACTGATAGGATCTTTGTGATTTTGTTTCACCAATTATGATTCTGGACATTATACTATATAAAGAATACCTGATAAAATGTGATTAATTATGCAACATGAGTGGCACATTATTTTTAATGGATTTATATTATTTGAATTATATTATACAAATTTAAGTTGATACAAAACACAAATATTCTGACTCCTTTCAATATTCATGACAATGTGATTTCGAATATCATTATTTGATACTTTTCTTAGCAAATGTTTGTATGTAAATGCCCTAAATTCAATCGTTTCCTTTTTCAGTCCTGACCCTCTCCCCCCATTTCTGAAATGAGCAGAAACATTGTACACTGTGCCAGTTTCCACTGATGTCTACTCAGTGTCTGATGGACCTACAATGAAAATGCAGCCTGCATTAAACCAGTCTTCTCCATTATTCTAGTTTCTTCTGTCTTCCACCACCCATCCATTGCTTCTCGTATCCAATTTAGTGATCTCACAGTATTCATGATACAGGCACAATCAATGTTTGTTGTTTGGGTCATATTAATGATATTTTTCTTTGTTTTCTTTTTATCTCAGGTGTTCACCGGCATCTTCACAGCTGAAATGTTTGCCAAGCTGATTGCCATGGATCCATACTACTACTTCCAGGAGGGCTGGAATATCTTTGATGGCTTCATTGTGAGCCTGAGTTTGGTGGAGCTGGGGCTGTCTGATGTAGAGGGGCTGTCTGTGCTCAGATCCTTCAGATTGGTGCGTTATGAGTGAAGTAAATTTATACAATATAAATTACGATGCAATACATTTTATTAGTGATGTAAACATCACTCGTTCCTAGGATTTGCATGCTCCCTTCTTATACCAACACTAAACTTTTAAGCGGTAGAGTAAAATGTCCCTTATTTTCTGATTCCGAACCTTTTGTGAATCCCAAACTTCTCTCTCACACAGCTGAGGGTGTTTAAGCTTGCTAAATCCTGGCCCACGCTGAACATGCTGATCAAGATCATTGGTAACTCTGTGGGTGCTTTGGGAAACCTGACCCTGGTGCTGGCCATCATCGTCTTCATCTTTGCTGTCGTGGGCATGCAGCTGTTTGGGAAGAGCTATAAAGACTGTGTGTGCAAGATTGCCGCAGAAACCTGTGAGCTGCCCCGCTGGCATATGAACGACTTTTTTCACTCCTTCCTTATTGTGTTCCGGGTGCTGTGTGGAGAGTGGATTGAAACCATGTGGGACTGTATGGAGGTGGCTGGACAAACAATGTGTCTCACTGTATTCATGATGGTGATGGTCATTGGAAACTTGGTGGTGAGTTTTAGAGTTCTTCTCTGCTCAGTTACTTTCCCATGTTGCAGTTTATCCTGCTTTTTTGTCACTATTTCTTTCCTCACTGTAAGGAATGTCCTGCGAGACTGTAGGGTGTCCCACCTGTCATTTTGTGGTTCAAACAGTATTGGGGGTAACGCATTACAAGTAACGTGAGTCACGTAATCAGATTATTTTTGTCAAGTAGCTAGTAATGGCAGTTACTTTGTTTTCCCATTTATTGACTGACAAGTCTCCTGTTCCCATATTGGGAGAAATCGGAAGTACAAAAGGCATTGTGTGCGCTGTGTGAACATGATGTAGTTCTAGACTAAATGTGAATGTGCATTAATTCATCCCGCTCGCAAAAAAACAGAATGAATTAAAATGAATTAAAACATTGAAATGCAAACTCAGAATATGACGCAAACCTGCAATAATTAAATATGTTAAACAACACAAATGTATCAAATCCCATTTTATAAACTAATTTCTTTGCTGTTGACCTGTGATGATGCAGTTCGACCAATAAGCAAAAATTACTTTAGATAAACTAACAATTGTGCTTGTTGTTTATTGTTTTGTTTTTTTATAGTTGAAGAGTGTTCTTCTCATGTGTTCTACTGTACAGATGTAAATTTGCTTTTCCTTCAGAAGTTTATTCATTACACTTTTTGGTGTGAAAGTAATGTAATGCAATACTTTTCATAAAAAGTAACTAAGTAACGTAATTAGTTACTTTTTTAGGGAGAAACGCAATATTGTAATGCATTACTTTTAAAAGTAACTTTTCCCAACACTGGGTTCAAAAGGATGTTTGCGGGACTCATTGGGGTTTGCACAAGTCTTCACAAAAAGCGAAGTCACATAAGGGGAGGGATTGAGCATGGTTGGACCAAAAAATGACAAATGGGTCAGCCTATTGTCTTGTGGACTTCAAGTCTTCATCATATGGAAAAGCTAAAGCGATGGTCTTCTCTTGATCAGGTGCTAAACCTATTCTTGGCCTTGCTGCTCAGCTCCTTCAGTGCTGATAATCTGGCAGCCACGGATGATGATGGTGAACTGAACAACTTGCAGATTTCAGTAATCCGCATTAAGAAGGGTATAGCTTGGTTCAAGATTCACGTACGTCTCTTGGTGGCCCACATCCTGAAGAAGAAACCTTTGGAAGATGAAGACAAACCTCTTGATGATATGTATGACAAAAAACTCAACCTCATGGGTAACCACACTGGTGTTGACATCAAATGTGGTGATCTAAACTACCCCAAGAATGGCAATGGCACTACAAGCGGCATTGGAAGCAGTGTAGGAAAGTACATAATTGATGAGGAGCCCATGTCCTTCATACACAACCCCAACCTAACTGTACGGGTTCCCATCGCTGTGGGAGAGTCAGACTTTGAGAACCTCAACACAGAGGACTTCAGTAGTGAGTCAGATGTGGAAAACAGCAAAGATGTGAGTATTACTAAAGTACCTTTTAAGGAAAGTCAATTCACTTGGTGGCCATATTTGAAATGCCTCCAGGTAACTATTTCCTCGGTGCAAAACCAACTACTATCTACTTGGAGGAAATCCTGAAATCTTAAGAAGTCCTTGACAAATTCACATTTGAATAACATATTTAAAATCAGCAATAAAATCTTACATGAACTGTGCTATAAATCTAGTTTCTGATGCTGAAATAACATTAAAAAGCATATATTTTAAGGTCCAACTTAAGCATGAGTCTCAGCACACTAAATGTTTCTTTAAGAACTGGAGCTTCTAAGTTCTAATAAGGCAGCTTTAATGCGCTGTTTCGTATATACTGTATAAAACCAAAGCAGCATCAGAGTTGCCATATTAATACTTTAATGCGGCATTGGATCTTTGTAGAGAATTTAGAGGCAACACTGTCTAGGACAACTTTTGACTTTCCTTTGTATTTTTAGCTGGTTACAAGAGATAAAAATAGTTGTTTTTAATTTACTGTTGAAGGAACCTCATTTTGGATTGAAAATATTTATTCTACAATCTCAAAAAGGTTATTTATTGTATCATTTTACTATAAATATCCTTATTCTAGAAATAAATATAAATTAAAGCAGATTCTGAGGTTATTGTGTGTGTGTGTGTGTGTGTGTGTGTGTGTGTATGTGTGTGTGTGTATATATATATATATAGTTAAAGTGAACCAGAGGAAAATTGTACATAGCCCATACAGTATTCTTTGAGGAATTGAAAATGGCTTACTGCTGCTTACTGTACAGAATTCACAAGGATCATCATTTTGAGCCCATGTTGCTTTTTGCATCATTTCACTTTCAGAAGCTGTTGGTTTATGTATTCTGGCAGATAGACTTTCTTTTCCTGGCACAATGAAAATGATTGTGAAACATTCGAATGCATCTTTTTAGATATTTCCTAAGGCCATATTAGGGCTTTTTGATTAAAGATGACTACTCTATTAATAAAATGCCAAAAGAAGGCTTCTTGAGTCCGTAGAGCATGACTGAAATAAATAACAACTTGTTCACACTTAGAGAAGCAAGCATGTCATTTTTATTTTGTGTTTGATACTTTGACTAATGCATTATACTCAAATGCAAATACATTAATGGATTCAATGACGAAAACCTTTATTTAGGGAGTATGATCAGATTATGGTGATATGTGTTTGTAGAGCGTGACTAGATAAAGTCAGTGTCAGTAGTTGATTACAGGCTGCAGATTCCAGCAGTATGGGTGGATTAAGGCTTTGCAGGCAGTATAAGAATGTTGAGTTGGGCTGTTCCTGTGATTTATTGCCTTGCTGCTTCTGCTGAGTGCTGAGCCACTCAGCCATAGAATAGATGCAGTCCACCAGATGATGTAATGTTTTTACTTTGTGTATGTGTGTGTTCGTACATGTGCATTTGTGTGTAAGTTTCAATAAAATCAGGTTATTAAATCTGAGGTAACAAGAGAGCAACAAAGAGCATAGCTAGCCACTAAAAGTTAATACTGTTATATTTATGTTTAAGCATGCTACCAGGCATAATAATGAACCAGAAAACAATGTCAGCGATCACTTGTCATCCAAAATCATATGTAGTTCAAAATGTCAGTTTACCTCTGGCCCTCAAAGTGAGGATCAAGCGTGAATTCAAGTGAATTGAGTAACATTGAGAACTGAGTAAGAAAAATAATACACTTTTTTAATAGCTATATTTGATATTAGCACACATATACATTAATACTGAATCTCCTGTCATTGTCCTGGTCTCTGTGCAAAGACTGGGTCACCTTGACCCAGTTTAGACGTAACGGATCTAGTACAGCTGAACTATACATGCTATACTGTACATCTAGCCAGTGGCATCACAGTAGATCATTCCTGTTAGCCAATCAGGCTGGTTGGGCCTTTATTTTTGATTGGCTAGGCTGGGTCAGGGAGGAATGCAGTGGTGGTGTGTAAGGGTTGTTTGTCGCTTTATATACTTTAAACTGCTGATGTTTGTGCATGTGTATTAATGATTCAGGTTTTATAAAACTGCTGTTTCATCCTGGCCTGCTGTCATCAGGGTCAGGCTTTTCCAGTAGGCTGAGGAATATGTTTTTAGTGTTTGTATGTTATAATCGTGTGTGTGTGTGTGTGTGTGTGTGTATTATTTTTAAATTATGGTAGGTGCTTGCAGTAAGAGAGAGTTTGATGACCCTGCACAAGGCTTATACGTCACATTTAAGTTGCTTCCTAGTAAAAATTTCATGTCGTATCATATCATATCATATCATATCATATCATATCATATCATATCATATTATAATAACCTACACTAACATTTAATACGAAAAATTGTAATAAATTAATAATCAGAAATAATGAGACCTATGTTTCTGTTTCTGTCTCTGAATGATTGTTATCATATTAGTATAAAATGTCTATAATAATAAAATTAATATTAACATTTTTTATGTATCACATTTACCACATGCTAGTAGTTTTAGTTTCACATAAAATTAGTTTTTAATGTATGTTGTTTATAATGAATGCCTCTACAAGTTATGTTTGTTTTATACTAATATTTTTTATTTTTGTTCTGAACACTGTCAGATTTAAAAGTTTTTTTGAGTGACTAAAATATGCCTTTATAGTGTTTTTATAATTTTTATTATTCTTATTATTATTATATATTTTTTACAGGATTTTGTAACATTTGGGGGGGGGGGGGTAATAAAATGTTACTTACCCGGGTTTTTTTGCGAAAAAGATGCGACTTATTTTCCAGAAAACAGAAAATGATATTATGATGTGATGTTGTTATATATGGACATCATAGTTTAACATAACTTTCAGATTATTGTTTATTTTCAAATAATAATCAGAAATATTATTATTATTATTATAATTATAATATTATATATGAATATTATATTGTATGAGATGATATTAGATTATGATAGTAAAAACTATTTGTTGCCCCTTTTGTCTCATGTTTCAAGTGTTTTTTAGATATAAATACAGATGTGCTGTACCATAATATGTAACAAAAAGGAAATCAATACACGACACCTGATCACAAGAAAGTCATTAAATACAGTCTGATTTGCATATGTAGGCCCTAGATGATAGTTTTCAACCTAGTTAATTCAGTTAGTGTTGAGTCAAGGTTAATTTTGTCTTGGGTAGAGTGAATCCTAATTAGGCTAGACATCCAGAAGAACAATGAAAGTCAGTGCTATCTGGCCTCAGCTTATAACTAGTAGGTCACATTTTTTGACTCACTGTTACTGTCATGTTCAGGTTATCAATTTATATTGTATCAGGTTTTCACTTGAGAAAGCAGTGACTGTAGAGTTGGAGTCGGGATCACCTTGTGTTGACCTTGTTTGTGATTATCTGTATTTTTTTGGAAAGCTGTTGTTGAAATAAATTGATCCAATAAAAGTGGAAGGATGAATCAAAATAAACCAAATTTTCATTGATGCATATTTGTGTTTTTATTTTCCTTTAGCTGGATGACACCAGCTCTTCAGAGGGAAGCACTATCGACATAAAGCCTGATGAGGAAGAACTGGCTGTAGTTGAGGTTGTGGAAGAGTACTTAGACCCAGAGGCCTGCTGGACAGATGGTGAGCAATGCATGCATCTGTCAATAGTTTGAATTAATTACAATTAATAAATCAAATGTATAAATATTTGCTGAGAACAAATATATAATAAATTGTACAAAATAAACATTAAACTGTATATACTGTACTGCACTTTTAATGTTCACTAGTAAAGCAGTACATTTGTTTTAGCTTTAAATAAGAAAGCATACATTGTGAGCATCGATTTGATTTGATGTGTGTTCAGTATATGTGTAATATGTTTTTCAGCCTGCGTGGCACGGTACAAATGCTGTGACGTGCCTATTACCGAGGGCTGGGGAAAGTACTGGTGGTTTCTGAGGAAAACTTGCTACCTTATTGTTGAACACAACTGGTTTGAGACACTCATCATTTTTATGATTCTGCTCAGCTCTGGAGCTCTGGTGAGGTCACACACATGCACACACGTAGTAACTGATATTATTTGCTACTATTCTCTTAAAAGTGCTAAGATGTAAATCACATTCCATGGATGCAGTACACAGGTGTTCAGTTCATTTTTTTAAAGAATTTGAAGCACATATTCCATGTTGTTAATGAATAAATAAATAATTTCTTTAATTTATTGGCAATATTTATTGATAACCAGAAACCAACATTGATCCCAAACTTGCTATCCCCTACTTAGTGGCTGCTTAATTTAGTCTAAATGTTTATTAAATGTTGTTAATTTATGTATTTTTTATGTTGTTATTTGTTATTTATTAAATGCATATTTCTAGAAAATGAAAAAATCACACAAATAAAGGTTTAACATGCATTTAGAGGACTTTACATTGGGATCACAACAACATGCAATATTTAGTTTGACCTTCTGGGGTTTACATATTCTGAATGTTAAGCTTCTTTTTTCATTTACCATTGTTGAAAAAGAGGGGAAATCTATATATATAAAAATTTTTTTGAAAGAGTTCTAGGGCATATTTTACACCCGGTTTGATTAAAGTGATGCAGATAACCTTTATGCATGTTGCAGATAAATTAGTTATTTAATTTGCTATAAATTAGATAAAGAGTGGAGACCTCAAAAATCTCCATTGATTTTTGAACATCAGTGATAAAGATTTTCAGAAGCTGAAAGAATTAAAGACTGAGATAAAGATTCTGAAATAGGATTGGACGATACATGGGCACAGTGTAGACATCTCAACCTTTCACCATATATTTGTGCAAAACTAATGCAATATAATGCTAGTGCAGGTAGATTTTAATGTGATTGAGGAGGCATAGCATAATTTGTGATATATGATATATGTAAGTAGCTAATGGCTATCACTATATTGCACTGTACCGGCTCCTGCACCTCAGCAGTCTGTCTAGGGGCTGCAATATCTCATGTCTGCTGTTAGGGACCGTAGCCAAGTGCTGCAGAAATGGACCCACATGCAGACAATTCTGCTGCCTCTCTCACAGCTACTGTTAGGGATCGTGCCCAAACTCCCGCTAAAGTGAAAGAGCAAGCTAAAGTAAGTGGGGTTGCAGTGCCATCCTTTGGTGATGTCAGGGACTGAAAGTGCTTGTGGGAAAGATGCAGTTGAGAAATCTTCAATTAAACAAACTAATTGAAAATAATTTTGACAAACATGCATCAAGATTTAGTTACCATAATTGATTTTGTAGCCATTAGAAAGAAGAATTGAACATTCAGAAACACTGGGCTAATTAAATGTTTTGTTTCTAAGGCATTCGAGGATGTATACATCGAACAGAGGAAAACCATCCAGATCATTCTAGAATATGCAGACAGAGTCTTCACATACATCTTCATCCTAGAAATGTTGCTGAAATGGGTGGCCTATGGCTTTGTCAAATACTTCACCAATGCATGGTGCTGGCTGGACTTCTTCATTGTGGATGTAAGTAACTTACAATAATATAAAATCACATTATTGAATAAATCACAGCTGTTATCCCTTGCACTGCCTCAGATCAGATGGATTATTTTGCAGACATATGCAGTAGTTTTCAGTATTTCATGGTGCATTGTCAGTCCTTTTGGGGATTAATTATATTATTCTCAATACAAACAAACATGTTTTTCTATTCTATTCCTTTTGGTCCTTGTGGTCTGCTCTGAGGTCAGTGGTCATTGTCTTCAGACTGATCTTAAAATTAGATTTGATCTTCACCGGTAGAGTGCTCGGGTGCTGAGGCGCACTCAGTTTAGTGTTTATTAGTCATGTCTCCAAAATATGTACAAATAACATTATTATTATTACTTTTTCTTTAGTTTCTCTAATTATTATTTATTCTTGATGTTATGGAATTTTTTTTTTTAATGTAAAACAGAAATGTACAGAAACATTGTTACTAGTGACACTGTTACCTCATTTTATTTTAAGATATATATGACGTATTTCAATGTATTTCCCCTTTTCATAATATAAACATTAGAATCAGCAAAAAACTACTTATTGTGTAGTAACTACTTAGGTGTAAAAACAGAACCCAAATTTGACTATTTGCAGTCATGACAAATGTAAATGTAAGAATCTTGCATTTTTACAACTTAATTGTATGATTTGACATCTTTCATAGATGATTCATTTAGTTGAAACCACATAGAAAAATATCAACATTTCATATGACTCATTCATGTTACTTTTCCATTTCTAAAGATTCAAGTGACTAAATTTAGTGTGATATCCAGGTTTAAAATCCAGCAAGTTCCCATACATACGTTTCAAATTATTTTAGCATTTTTTAAATGAAAGTTAATGCAATTATTAATGTAAATTCATTATTGAATAATTTTGAATTTATTTATATGCTAGTATTATTAAAGTCTCACAAAACATCACCTTTTCACTATGACTCCTTGCTTTTTTTTATGAAATATGTACATAGACATACTTGTAAATTAACTTGATAAAATAGGTCATTTTGAAATGGTTGACATAGTAATGATGTCAAGACAATTAACATGTCTAAATGACATTTATATACATAGCCTATTTTGGTTTGCAGCCACTTGGCAGTGCCCATTGTATGTTTGACTACATGTCTAAGTCCTAAACGAAAGTGTTTCTGATTGCTAGTTATTGTCCCTGACAGGCACTGTAACCTTGTCTCTCTATAGTGCTGATGGACACAGAGGGCCTGAGGGGGCATAAGAGGGCCGGGAAATGAGGGGCCAGGGTAAGGTCTCTGCTAGGACTCTCTTGTTCTTTTACAGGAGTTCCTCTCTATCTCTGCCTCCTTACTCTCCCAAACCGCCCTTTTATCCTAGTGACTCTCGATTGGTCTCGTGTGTACCGTACGCGGTTGGTGTTTGTACGTATTGTGTGTATCTTGTGTGTACAAAGTACAGTGAATGTGCTTGTAAGTTTGTTCACACCTCTTCTCTAAATGTGTCCCTTCCCCCCTTTTTGTATTTCTCAACCAAAAGTTTCCTTCCAGGTTTGCTGTAAGCTGCTTTCCGAGCTTCGTCTGGCTGTGATACCAAAAACGAATCGCATACTAAGATCAAAATGCAAACATTTGGGTCACCCAACATACAGTACCTATGACTGGTTAACCCCATGTTTAACCTAAATCTCTCTCCTTCTCTCTCTCTCTCTGTTGTTGAATACACGTATATGCATACATACATGAGCAATCCCTTCTATATGTATGTATATATGTGTTTACTGCCTCTCCAGCTCAGTGTCAACATAGGGTCCTCTCTCTTTCTCCTTGATGTCCTCCTTGAGTCTAACACTTTGGCCCATCTCTTTCTCTCTTCCTCTCTTCCTCTTCCTCTTTCTCTCTTTGTATAGGTGTCTATAGTCAGCCTTATAGCTAATGCGCTGGGCTACTCAGACTTGGGCCCCATAAAGTCCCTGAGGACTTTGAGGGCTCTCAGGCCCCTGAGAGCTTTGTCCCGGTTTGAGGGCATGAGGGTAAGATCCAGGGCTGCCCTATGCATGCCAGTCACTCTGTGAGAACACGACTGCATGCCGAAAACCACCATTGTGCAGAAAGCAAAACCACAGCTATACAAAGTATAAGCAAACCTATCAGGATTCTGGAAATCCAAATAACATTGTTTTGGCTAAACTTATCCTTCAAGTGCATGTATTTTAAAACTCTCTGCATGGAAAACCTTTTCAACATTGCGTCATGATGCAGCTGAAATATGAAGATTTAGCTTCCTTTTATGGATTTCTTAGATGTCTAGAAGTATAATGAAATTCATTTTGCATTCAACTGACATCGCAAATAATCTTATAGCAACTTTTGGGGAAACTTATGGTTTTTAGAGTAAAGATGAGAAGGGATATTATGTGAAGCTGCCTCATCACAACCATTCATTTCTTTTGTTCGGGTTTTATTTTAAAACAAGATAACTACCATTCATGCAACAACATTAATTAAGGCCTTTTTGTGATGTTTATAGCATCCATATGCTTTAAAGCAGCACTATGTAACTTTTGGAACTCAAGCGGTTAATAAACAGAAATGCAAGCATCCCACGGAAATACATTCTAACCGGAGTCACTTCTCTTAAATTTATGTCTATGACAAAAACGTGGGTTTGAAGATGAATTCATGATGTACTCGCTCAGTATATACATTTTGTAAATTTTGGATACTGAAAAAGTTACATAGTTCTGCTTTAAAGCACTATCACTGTTTCACTTTTTTTTCTCTCAAAATACCTCTGCCATTTTCTAAAGTCGTCCTCCAGCCTGAACCCCTAGTTCCCATGCTCTGTCTTCATCGTGCTCTTTTCTGCAACCTACTGTAATACCTATCCACCAATTCCTCCAGTCATAACAGAACAATGTGTAAAAATGCCATGGCATACCTCTTCAGTTTGTCTGATCCTTTTTCTCAAGGTGTATAATTATAATATATTCTGGTTTAGGTTTTGATGGCCACATGTTTGGATTTAAATATAATATTTGCTATAAAAGAGACAGCATTTTTATGCATCAATCATAGGCCAGTAATGGAATATTCAAGATTGATCACTCAAAAAAAAAAGGGATTTATGTCAAAAATGCATAAGTTTCAGTCATTTAAGCCAAATGTTAAAAACTGATAATGTTAATGAAAAGCAACATCAGAAGTCAGCAGCTTCTAACCCTAATGCTAAATAATTATTTGATTACTGGAACTTGAATATAAGTTTTTATCTGCTTTAATACTAGTTTCTTGTAGCCTAATCTGTTTTTTTTTTCACTAAAGTACTGCATTTCTGTTTTTTGTATCCACTCAGTTGTTCATAATATTGTTTTATCTCTTTGCCATTGCATATCATGTAGAATGCATGTTCTTGAAGGTGTAAGAATAAAGTCATGTTCCCCCCTTGGTTGTTTCGTATCTAATCTCTGAGATTGCGTAATTATCTCATTGACTTGTGTATTTAGTAATGCTAATCATATTTATAAATTGTATATATACACCATTCGATACATATACACCAGGCTTATTTGCTGGGAAAGCTCCACTGATTGCCTGAATGCCTGGACTATTGGAATATGTACAGGTCAAATTTCACTACCTGAGAATTATTTGTCTTTACTTATTTTTGAGAAATATATTTTTGATACTGTCCCTTTTGATAAATTCCCTACACTTTGTTTGTAGGATCACTAATTAATGAGTTAGTAAGATTGTTGATATGGTTAATTTTATAAATGGGGGTGGGCGGGTGGAGGGGGGGCATGGCTGCTGCTAGGATTGAGGCCCTGCATGCACCATTATTGGCTAACCATTTCTGACATCACCCAACCAGTAGACGTGTGCTGACATCACAGCTTTTGTGTGTATCATGAGTGAGAGGTGATTGGGAGGGTGGGAGTCTTCCTCTACAGTGTCTACCTTTACATTTTTACCACAAATGTGGTAGGTATTTTTCTCTAGATATCTGGGTTCTTTCTTGACACTAAGTGGTATACTGGTATGGCAAGAGAAAATGTAACAAAAAAAAAATTGTGTTTGGTGGTTATTTATTCATGTATCAGTAATAATAAATCAAATGTGGCAATGGTCTACAAATTGAATTCCACTTTTCCTGTGGATACTGACGTTGTTTTGCTTCTGCTTGTTTCTTACTACTTGAGACAGTTGTCAAGCATAATTGCTACCCATTCTTATTTTTAAAAACTTAGACTCATCATATTTACTATAATTCTGGATTCTTAAGATTATATAATATTTTATAATAATACTTTTTTCCAATCATCGAATGGGGAACAATGCTGGCTTGCAAATAAGGTAGAAAGTGAATAATGTGAAGCAGATAGAAGCAGAGCATGTGAAATCCAGCATGCAGCTCACAGAAAGAGAAAAAACACTATTACTATCCTGCATATTTGAACCTTGGTGTGAAAAAAACTGCTAAAATTAGAATTTTCTTGTATTCTATCTGTATAACCTTTGCCACTTTAATTGACACTTTTTTTTAAACTTAATTTCCTTTTGGGGATCAAGCCATACCGGTTTACATCATCTTAGTGCTGTCATCTTTAGATTCTATGTTAAGTTACAATACATTTGTGTATTTATCTCCATGCTCTTACTATGTAATTACAGTAGATGCATAGATATTGATCAACAAATGACCAGATATTACTACAATTTATTTGTTATTAAACATTTATCAGCAAAACCTCCTAGATGTTGTTCTAAAAGAGATTAATTTACCTTTTTGTTCATGAAAAAATATGTAGAGGTGGAAAATTGGATCGCTTTCAAAAGAGCTTGAAGATATGCACATTACATGTTTAACGTAAGAACATCAGAATAGCTCAATTTTACTCTAACACCCACTTTCTCTATCTCTCTGTTTATTTTTTTTATTTCGCTCTCAAACATTCTATTGAAATCCATCCTCCTTTTTGGCCCACTTCCCCCAATTTTTTCATTTATTTTTTTTGTCCTATAGGTTGTCGTGAATGCTTTGGTGGGTGCCATTCCCTCCATTATGAATGTGCTGTTGGTGTGTTTGATCTTCTGGCTGATCTTCAGTATTATGGGTGTCAACCTGTTTGCTGGGAAGTACTACTACTGCTTCAACGAGACATCAGAGGCGAATTTTGACGCTGAAGTTGTCGACAACAGGACAGAATGCTTTGCACTCATCAATGCAAACCACACAGAGGTTCGCTGGAAGAATGTGAAGATCAACTTTGATAATGTGGGCGCAGGTTACCTGGCACTCTTGCAAGTGGTAAGTCATCTCACATCTTTTGTGTATCAGTTGTTTAAATACCCACAATACCAACACAAGTTTCTTAATAATTAAACTCTAAAGAGGATAAACACATAGTACCTATGTTACTGAGCTTAGATTTGAGTTTGGTTTCTTTCTCCATATGACTTAGGCCACATTTAAAGGCTGGATGGACATCATGTATGCTGCTGTGGATTCCAGAAAGGTGCGGATGTTTTTATAGCTTGACACTATTGCCTCTTGATTCAAGTGAGTTACTTTTTGCTTATTGCTGCTTCAAGGTTGAGGACCAGCCCATCTATGAAGACAACATCTACATGTATATATATTTTGTCATCTTCATAATCTTTGGGTCCTTCTTCACTCTGAATCTCTTCATTGGTGTCATTATTGACAACTTTAACCAACAGAAGAAAAAGATAAGTGTTCTCTCTTTTCCCACCACTTATAATGCTGACCTCACCTAAATTTCTTCTCTGTCCTTTGCACTTTTTTTATCTCCTATTCTGTCCGTATTTTTGCAAGACAGGCTTTCAGTTTTGTGCTCAATGTTGAAATCTCTACAGCCATAGTGTGCAATGCTGTGGGTTTGTATGGGCCTGTGCTCCATTTGAGCACATGTGGTTGAGGAAGATTGTCAGGTTGTAACCAGTCTTTTTTTTGTGCCTATACTTTGGAGGTCAGGATATCTTCATGACTGAAGAACAGAAAAAGTACTACAATGCTATGAAGAAACTGGGCTCAAAGAAACCCCAGAAACCCATCCCTAGACCTCTGGTAAGCAGACAGATAAGCATTTAGATCTGGGTTGCTACACATATCTGGTCATAGTGATAGAACAATAATGGCAATAATTTTATTGCTACATTTAACTACATTTTTTAAAAATGAACTGAACATTTTCAGTTCTAAATGAAAATGTTTTAACAGTAATACAGTTTTAAATATGTCTATTTATTTGTCAGTTTCTAATAAAAAAATCTGTCTTATTTATTTACTTTACATATATTAGAAAAAAATCACCTGATTTCCTCATATTGATTTTAAATAATACTGTACTTCTAGTCTTCTTCTGCTGTATTTTGTCTTCTTCAGTGTTGGGAAGGTTACTTTGGAAATGTAATAGGTTACAGATTACAAGTTACCCTATTTAAAATGTAATAGTAGTGTAACTTTTTTAATTACTTTAATAAAGTAATGTAACTAATTACTTTTGAGTACATTTTGATTACTTTTATAAATTTCTAATGAATGTTAATTTGCAACTGTTAATCATCTTCAACCATTTTACACCATGCAGGTTTAACCTTACAGTAGTGCTCAATACTGTCAGACTTTCACCATCCTTCATCACTTAAATTAAGATGATCACATTTGAACACATCCACCACACAATCAGACTTTACTTAGAGATTGATCTGAAGTTCAAAGCAGATTTAAAATCAAAAGAAATAGTTTATAGATACTGTTTTTGAAACCAAATCTTTGCATAACTACAGGCATCTAACTGCATCTAACAATGGTTTGGGGAAAAATAGTTAATAAAAAAATAAAAGCATATACATCAACTCAAATACGGTTATCTAATAAGCATGTGTCCTATTTTGTGTACTAAACTCCTGAAACATTGGTGTCTTTCTGAAACACTGCTGTCTCTTTGTATATGATATGATGATAGTTTCTCAAAATAAGTAAAAAATGCTCATGAAGTGACTATTCTAGAGATTAATTTCCATGAGGGGCGGACTGGGAAAAAAATAGGCTGGGAAATCTCACACTCATACACCCACAACCCATTCTGAAACATGGACAACCCTATTTTTTTTTTTGGACCTGACATGAAAAAGATTTAACTCCTTAGGTTGGGGACATGCAACGTAATTAAGAGTTCTCTCCTGAGCTGCACCTTCACTTCCATTATCCATCCATCTCTCTCATGACTTTAATACTGAAGATTTTTATTTGACTTTTACCATGTTTTGTAAGTGCAATTTTGTTTTTTTGGCAAATGAATTACCACTTGTATTTATTTTTACTACAAATTCCATAGTTAAACCATTTTAGTGCCATACCATAGGCTACATTAATTTTCCTCAGGGTTGTGTTTTTGTATGCACTAGCTCCCCCTAAACCTATGATAAAATATGATGATTTGTCTGCTAACTTACTACTGTAACATTACAAAAGATAATAATGACGTCGTTTATACAGTATTTTGAGTGATTGTGAGCAATGTGCTGCTGCTGCTTGACTAAGTAAACAAAGACAAAACTACATTAGCATATTTACAGATGAAACTGACCTGCACCTGAAACCCTGAACAGAAGTGTCGCTTCTCTGCTCCAGCTGTGCGCTTACACAGTTCACTCCGGTCTCTCTCTCTCGCATTGATTACTCGGAGTCTGATCCAAACCGTTCGGCGGAGGCGCGGAGAGCGCGCGAGCCCAACCATTGCCAGTCACGACTAACCGATTCATGATTTATTAGAGATTTAATTATCGAATGGCGGATTCGGAAATAATCGCTTTAGTATATTCGGCCTGCAATTATACAATAACAATATTAAAGTAGAAGGCCAAATCTTCTGCCAGGCCACCGGGAATAGTCCCGGTTCTCCCGATGACCAGCCAGCGCCTGATTTCCACAGACACGCAGAACGTGCAGGATTCAAATTCAGTCTTTTTGCGGCTTAATATTCACAGACATCAGTCCATATCGGGTTTTGATTCAAGTGTACTGACCTACTTTTGATTTATTCGTCCAAAATGTGGCATATTGCGTCCGCGTTATAGGCTGAATTCCATTTTTATGACTCGATTCTACGAATGTGTTTTCCGCGTCTCGGAGATTATGGGCCATATGTCTTAGTGCAATTTGGGAAAGAAATAAGCTGTATGTGGATGTGTGTAAATATTCAAATGTAATCCTCTTTGTAATCGTTACAATTTTCATAAGTAACTGTAATTTAATTACTCATTTTTTCTTAGTAACTGTAACTGATTACTGTTACATTTATTTAGTAATTAAATTACGTAACGCCGTTACATGTAACTAGTTACTCCCCAACACTGGTCTTCTTTTCCTTTTATTACAGAACAAAATCCAGGGGATGGTATTTGACTTTGTCACTCAGCAGGCCTTTGACATTTCCATCATGATTCTCATCTGTCTTAACATGGTTACCATGATGGTGGAAACTGATGATCAGTCAGATGAGACACAGAACATTTTGTACTGGGTAAACTTCATATTCATTGTGGCCTTCACTGGCGAGTTCGTCCTAAAACTCTCTGCTCTACGACACTACTATTTCACCAATGGTTGGAACGTCTTTGACTGCGTTGTCGTCATTCTGTCCATTGTGGGTGAGTGTTGTGTCCAAATGTGATTTCATCAATAGACTGGTTATTTTTCTATTTTTCTTGACACCTTTTTGAACAGTTTTGTAAAAAAAGATTTTGGTTTTGTTTTTCAGGTATGTTCCTGGCAGACCTCATTGAGAAGTACTTTGTGTCACCAACTTTGTTCAGGGTAATCCGTCTGGCTCGAATTGGCCGTATTCTGCGTCTAATCAAAGGAGCCAAGGGCATCCGGACATTACTGTTCGCTTTGATGATGTCGCTACCTGCGCTGTTCAACATCGGCCTGTTGCTTTTCCTAGTCATGTTCATCTTCTCCATTTTTGGCATGTCTAATTTTGCCTATGTGAAACGAGAAGTAGGAATTGATGACATGTATAACTTTGAAACTTTTGGCAACAGCATGATCTGTCTGTTCATGATCACCACATCAGCTGGGTGGGATGGCCTCTTGGCTCCTATCTTGAACTATCCGCCTGACTGCAACCCCGAGAAAGAGAACCCAGGAACCACAGTTAAGGGCGATTGTGGCAATCCCTCAGTAGGAATCTTCTTCTTTGTGATGTACATTATTGTGTCCTTCCTGATTGTGGTGAACATGTACATCGCTATCATCTTGGAGAACTTCAGTGTTGCCACTGAGGAGAGTGCTGATCCACTGTGCGAAGACGACTTTGAGTCCTTCTATGAAATCTGGGAGAAGTTCGACCCGGATGCTTCGCAGTTCATCACCTTTGCCAAGCTGTCAGACTTTGCAGATACATTAGAACATCCTCTCCGTGTGCCAAAGCCAAACATCATCGAGCTGATCGCCATGGATATGCCCATGGTGAGTGGCGACCGCATTCACTGCTTGGATATTCTGTTCGCCTTTACCAAGCGTGTGCTGGGTGACAGCGGCGACCTGGACATGATGCGACAGCAAATGGAGGAGCGCTTTGTGGCGGCCAATCCCTCTAAGGTGTCATACGAGCCCATCACTACCACGCTGCGGCGTAAACAGGAGGAGGTTTCAGCACTCATCATCCAGAGGGCGTACCGAGCCCACCTGTCACGCAGAGGCTTCATCTGTAAACGCAGGCCCGCCAACAACAAACTGGAGAACGGAGGCACTAATCAGGAGAAGAAAGAGGGCACACCTTCCACTGCATCCCTGCCGTCCTATGACAGTGTAACCAAGCCTGAGAAGGAGAAACAGGACGACAACAATGAAGGCAAGGGCCGCAAAGAGAAAGGCCCAAACCAAAAAGACGTCAGGGAATCCAAGTGTTAAGACTGCTGCTGTAAAACTCATGGACAGTGATAATGATCACGATGATATTATAACAAAAACTGTCATTTCAAGCGAATGGAAACCCTGAATCAAACTATACAGATGTACAGATTAATTTCATTTAAGAGGAAAAACAACGCCGAAGTAACACGACAAAAAATTGTTTACAAATGTCACTGGTGTATCGAGGCGAAGAAAAGTGTTGGGGTTCCTCAAAGCTTGAAGACACAAGTTAAACCAAACATAATCAGCTTCCTGTGTGACACTGTTGCATCAAGTCTTGATTAAAACTGAATCAAATACGAGTTTAAAAACACAGATACTTTATGAAGTGTATTTTAGAGGGCTATATTGCGCTTCAGTATGGAACTCTTTACAGAGCAGGAATGTGATAACCCAAGGGAGAACTAGGATCCAATCCCATGATTCTGAACTGCAACGGCGAACTTTCCATGCAGAAAACAAACACTGCTATTCATGAATGGATCAGCTTCCGGAAGCGAATGGTGAATGGAGTCTGCACCGTTTCATTTCATATATGTGTAAGAACTCAACGTTACTGTGAGAGTGAGCAGGATAGACACGAGTATGAAACAAAACAAAGAGTCTGGCTGAGTCCAACGGTCTCTTTGCGTTGTTAGTGTCGAATATATTTTACAAGGTCTTTACATTATTTGAGCGGCAAAAATAGGAGAAACATGAGGAAAAATACGAATTTAACATTTTGCCCATGTCACACTCAATAACTGTGTCATGATAACTTTGTTATACCTGCATCAAAAGGCTTTTTCTACATGGGCTTTCACACCGATAGGACAGGGGGCAATAACCAGGGGCCCCCAATACACATCTCCAAATGAATAATAAATAATTGTGCTTGTTCAATGCATAGAAATGACTTGCATGATGGCATGTTTTGATCAGAAATTTTGCATGAGTAATCATAGTCCACAAAACACTAATACAGACCACCACAGTGGCTTGACGATGTTTTAGGCTGTCCACTGGCTAAATTTATGACCAGAAACAGAATTTAATTTGATACTGAGAAAACCAAATTGGTCCTAAGATGCTGAATTGCATCTTCTCCTCTACTTAACATTATGAAATAGATTATCAAACATTAGGACAAAATTTGGGCTTGGCTTCAGATAGTGCAAAATGCCTGTGACTAATCAGTGGCTTACGTACATTGAATCAAATACTAGCATTGTGGCACATTATTGGAGAGAAAGGATGCAAGGGACATCCCATTTTTTGCTGCTCAGGAGATAATGAATGGGAAAACTAAATGTCAGAATGCGCGTGTATGGAGACGGGAGGAAAATGATACAAAACAACACTGTAATTCCTAAAGCTTCGTATTTTATTTGTATGCAGCAATATCGCTTACCTCACCTACAGCACTGCCCGCGCCGCGGGACATATTCTAGGTGGGTCCAGGGAGGGGCAAGAGGGTGGGGGGCAATGGTTTGGGCATTATTAGAGGAGTAGCAAGTTGGTTGGCATTTTTAATCCTCATCAGGGGTTAGATGAGATGAGCTATAACCGTTTCTGAGAAAGTGGCAGTTTTTTTTTATTTTAGACGAACAGAATTATATTTTTCATTTGATTTTATTTCTTTAAAGAGTTTTGCAGTGTGTCTATGCCTAGTCTCGTCCTGGTTTGTCCTTCAAGGATCAGCCAGATGTTTTTATCCGTGTATGAAGCCATCACATCTTCAGCAATGGTTTGATTGTAGCCAGGGACAGGACAGGACTTGAGAGAGACAGCGGGATGGTTGGGCCGTCACAGCTGTTTAAGGAGAAGCCAAAGATGTTTGTCTGATTTTCTGGTGTGTGCAATTTGTGTCTGGAAGTTTTTGGAATGTCTCAGGAGCGGAGTGATCCTCTCCTCGTTAACACTTTCAGACAGACTGATGCTTGTTGACGTTCCCCATTATTCTCAGGATACAACGCAGATGTATCATGTGACTCTGATGTCATCAATAAGGGCCTTCACTAGGTCCAGAGAATGTTTGTAATCTGGGGTGGAGCTGAAGCAGAAGCGCTCCCACCACACTGAACTCTCATGTAGAGAGAAGAGTAGGGCTATCTGACACAGAGCCGAGCTTCAGGAAGTAATAAAAGTGTTCATTGTGGAGGTGATGATTAAATGAAATCCAGACTGAGAATATTCAATTCTCACCACTGTTCTACAGAGGGCCTTGGTTTTAAATGTGCAGTTATTCGACCCCTGGTCAGCCTTGTTTCTCATCAGTACACCTCTACACTAATGCCAAATAACCAGTCAGCACTGGTCCCACAGCAGCTTATTGTGAGCCGGGCAACTCCACACATCAGAGAGACTTCATTTTCAGTTTAATTTAGTGATATCAGTGGTTTTCCCTTACCCTTCATCTGGTGTCATTGGTCCAGTTGCTGCATGTGAGGGTGTTGACCTGAAACATAACGGAAAAAAAATAATAAACTGCTCAGCAAAGCTCAATCATTCTCATTTATGCATTCTCATTTATGCAGCCATGCAGACTCGTCGGTATAAACAGCAAAAAAAAAAAAAAAAAAGAATAAATAACAGATCATATGTTTGTTTAAAAAGAAAAAGGAATGAAAAATCATTGAAAAAATATATATTGTACAGTATAGGCTATGTTGTAAGCAGCACAAAATGCTGAAAAGTTAAGAATTAATGTAAAATATCATTTATTTTAATGGCATGCATAGTTTTTTTTTGTAAATACAGAAATACAGAAGAAGAAAAAAACTACTACTGCTATTAATCTAATATTGAAAAATAATTATAACCTTAATAGAATGACTTCACTCATTGCCCTGGTCTCACTAGGTAGACTGTGACATATTTGTTGGAAATTGTAGATTTCACATTAAAGAGGCGAATCCAATATATGTTAAATGCAAAAAGTATATATAAATCTATACATAAATAAAGGCATATATATATAGAGCTATACAACATATGTATCTATCTATATGTATATGTACATATCTGTATATATATGCACACGTATACATATGTATGTATATATGATATTGAGAGCACTGTCCTCCTCTGTGTTGACCTCTGCTTTGAGTGGAGGTGAAGCACTGCTGGCTGTCATTTGCTCATGTTCTTCTTTCTTTCGTGCAATACGTTCGGTGAACAACCAAAACTCTGACCTGGCCCACATAGTGTGAGCTTGTGTGCGTGTTTGAGATGTCTGGGTTTGAGTGAGTGTTGTCTGTGTTCGTGCGCGGGTCTAGCTTTCAATGCACGGTGATGTACTGGCTTTTCGCTATAGCTTATGTCGCCCGTTTTGGGAGGGAATGCACTACAATTCATTTACACCCTGTGTGAAAATGTCCTACCATCTCAAACTCACATACTACATACATATGCACTGGACTCCACATGTTCTTTCCCCATAAACCCTGTTTTCATCTACTGGCCTAATCGTCAAATACCATGATTTTTCAGTCCGAGTCTGAGAGAATGAGTGTGTGTGCGCGTGTGGGGTGGGCACTTTAAATATCTGTGATGCAGCTTGACTTAAGCTTAGCTTGTTCTTCATCTCATAGATACACAGCAATGCATTTTGCAGTCTTAGGTTTGGTTAGGCTTTCTATTATGCTTTTCTTGTCTTTGTATGTTTGTTTAAGGTGCCTTTTGCTGCCAATTTTGTTTGTCGAAAATGTAGATGATGTTGCATAAAATTCTCCTAAACAAGTGGAGCTTGTTTCAAATGAGCACTGGGAGAAAGAACTGAACTAAAGAATGTCTGTGACATCTATTAAAAAGCAAAAAATGAAACTAAAAAAAGACAAAATACAAAAACAAAAATTACAAAAAGCGGGAAAAAAGAAAACTTAACTGGCATCAGCCTGACTTCATCATCAGAGATTGTCAAATAGCATGGGGTGGGAAGTAGAGTGCGTTGGTCACTCAGTGAAGAGTTGAGTTGAGTCTGTAGAAAGAGAAACAGTTTGCCTTCTGTGCTCAGCTTATGTTAATTTTCAGCCACTTCTTTTTTTTCTATAAATACTGATTTCTGTCTGTTCTTTTGTAGCATGACTGAGATGCTATTTCCTTCATTTGCTGACAATAACTCAAGTGGTTTTTGGTTCATAATGTTGTTCTTATCTCTTGCCACTGATGTTGGAGAGGAGAGGGTGTGTTGCACAACCACTTGACTTAGTGAGAATCAGTGAAAGATTGTCTTCATTTGAGCACGAAACCTTTTCCAAACAATAAATCAGCCTTCCAGTTATGCTCGAGTGTTTGTGTTTTTTCTTCTGTTAAAAATGTTGAACAGTGTACCATATGAAATTTGGTGGAAGAGCATCCACTAACTCCACTGTGGGATATTCTGTTTTTATGTTTCAATCTTTCAAATGTATGTATTCAAGTTTGCAATTTTCATACTCTACAATCGTACACTCATTATCGTTCTTATTTGCAATGTTGATAACGATGACTGGTCGTCGGCCACAGTTGGAACAGACAAACCTGTTTAAAAACGGCTTGTCTAGCTCTTGCCAATCAGTGGTTCTTTATTTTCCTCACCAGAACAGAGATTTCGTAAAAAGGGTTAGTTCACCAAAAATTGAAAATTAGCCCATAAATTACTCACCCTCTAGTCATCATAGGTGTAAACATTCTTCTTTGAAACGAATCCAGTCGGAGTTGTATTAAAAATGGTCTCTGATCTTTCAAGCTGTTTCATGGCACTCGGCGGTTGTTGCAGTGCTTCAGTCCAAAAGTAGTGAAACTAAAAGTGACCATCCATTAAAAAGAAGTGACTCACACAGCTCCGGGGGGGTGAACTAAGTCCTCCTGTCGAAAATCGAAAATAACCATATTTAAATGACTTTAATCTAGCTTGCTCTCACTGTTGTACACAGAAGCAGCTCAGGGCAGAAGATATGGAGGAGGGCTTTGCGCATGCACCGCTCAGAAGTGACTAATGTGGAAATGCAGCAGAGAGATCAAAACAAAAACAACAGTAACTAATTAGAAGTACAAAATGAGGATTTGTAAAGAATGTGAGAAGATTTCAATATAAGCCAAGAGGAGGTTTTCCTTGGCTAAAAGTAAGAAAACTTTGCTTCCTTTGTTCCTGTTAACAAACGTTGGTTCCCTTTCAAGGGAACTTCGAACTGCGTCCTCTGAGGGGACACTATGGGGAACACCTCGTCGTGACCCGTGTCTGAAGCATACTTAGAAAAACTCTGAGAAAGCGCCACTCTCGTTTGTCTCTCTTTTCGAGGAAAGAGGGACAGCCATCTGGATCCCGCGGCTCAGGACCCGCCGTTGCCGAGGCACGGAGGAGAATGAGCTCGTGGGGATCACAGATGGATCTCGCTGAGGAGTGTAGAGAGGGACCTTCCCTTTCACACTCTTCGGCGGCGAACGAGAGCGAACTTCGGGAGGGAGATGTGTTATCATTAACCCATTCTGACACTGAAGTTAGTGCTCTGCTGGATTCTACCCAGGAAGAGCAGGAGATGTCTGAGAGTGGCGAAGAAGCTGAGGCTGAGCCTTCTCAATCCTCCTGCCCCGCGTATGAGGAGCTGTTAGAGGTTATGGATCACGCCACGGCAAAATTAGATTTGCTAACTCCAGTACAGGAGGGTGGGTGAGTACGTAACCCTTGCTTTGCCATGGAAGCGTGCCAGAAAGGTAACGTCACGAGGTCGCCTCGATGAGCGTTATTTGTCTGACCATAGCCCTCCAGCCCAGGTGAGCCTTCCATTCTTGCCTGACTTACATGCAGAAGTCGAAAAGGAATGCATCCACCGGTTTCAGCATACGAGCTATGCTAATATCAAGGGCATGCACGAGAACGGCTATGAGAGGATGCCCCCTGTAGAAGAGACGCTGGCTAGCTATCTCTCTGTGGGGCAAACGTCCTCTCTTAAATCTCCCTCTTTGCCATCTAAGCCCCTCCAGGATACATCCCGCTTAAATGGCAGGTCATACGCGGCAGCTGGTCAGGCTGTGGCTTCGTTGCACACGATGGCGGTGCTCCAGGCCTACCAGGCTGACCTGCTGAAGGACCTGGATACAGGTGAGGGCCTTTCACCTGACCAGGTAGCCGAGCTGCGCCGCACCACAGACCTCTCTCTCCGAGCTACCAAGCAGGCCGCCTCCGCCATGGGCAGGTCTATGACGGCCATGGTGGTAACGGAGAGACATCTGTGGGTGAACCTGGCAGACATCGGGAGGGAAGAAAGGGGGTTTCTTCTCGATGCTCCGGTCTCGCCTTCTGAGCTTTTCGGTACCTCCATCGAGATGGTGGTCGAAAAGTTCAGGGAGGCAAGGGCGCGCTCAGCGGCCTTTAAATCCTTCATTCCACGAAGGTCCAGGTCCGAGCCCGAACAACACAGGGGTCCTGGCCCATCTCGATCTGAGGATCGTAGATGGGCGCAGAAGGCTAGTGTTGCGGCTCGCACTCCTCCCCCACCTAAGGGCAGGGGCAAGAGGAACCGCGGGTCACGGAGTGGTAAGCAGGGTCTGAGGGACGTGTTTCAGACGAGGCAGCGTCCTCGCCCGGGTCAGAGCGGTAGGAAGACCTAGTAGCTCCGGATGTTTTTAACCTCTGTTTTAACCTCTGTTTTTTGTCCTCCCCTGCCTAATTCCCCTGTAGCCACCAGCTCTCCACCTGATCGAGGTTAGGTGGACAGTCTCTCACATAACAGTCTCCTTCCTGGACCTATGATGTTTTGGTTGGTTCTATGTTCATAGCAATCGCCTTACTGACGGTCCGGACCAGAAGGGGGCGCCCCGCAGGCGGGACTCCAGTACAGGAGGGTGGGTGAGTACGTAACCCTTGCTTTACCTGTTTATGGTTGTTATGTTGCTGGTGGTCATATGTCTATTACAATCTCTGTGAGTTTCCTTTACAGTAGCTAGGTGGCCAAGGTCACAGGCTTTCGGTGGGCGGCCGCACCGCGTGGGTTCCGCCCCCCCGGGGCGCGACACCCACCGCGGACTGAGACCCGCGCGTGGGAGGCAGGCGCTCTGCGATTGCCTATCCCGCACCCCCTCCCGAGGAGCCTGGCTGATCATCAGAATTGGCACAGCACTGCAGGGAATTCCATAGATGTCCGGCCAGGTCACCCTGAGGGGCCTCCTGGCCGCTTGGCGCATCCGGGGAGGTGGTGGTTACGGAGTCCTCTGTATGTACTGCCTCAGGTGTTGCTCCCCTGAGGGTTGGAGCTCACCTCTCCCGTGCGATCCTGCGCCTCTGCGATGCTTGGGAACCTTTCTGTACACACACTAAGCCTGTGTACTTTCTCAAAACCACATGGTGGTCAGTGTGCACGTGAACACTTTGCGCACTGTCTGAAATCCACGTAAGTGGTAAGTGTGCACGCATGACTTTGCGCACTTTTCTAAAATCCTGTACGGTAGGGGTTACGCACTCCGCTTCGTTCCCTTTCTTAAGATGATTAGCCCTGGGTTCCATGGGCTTCATTCAGCTGGTGTGTATTTGCTATACACCTCAAGCATCGCTTCCCTCAACATGAGGGGCTGGGTGGACTCCCACATATTGTGGTTATCAGGTGGTAGGCTTCATCAGGCCTCTCTGATGGTGAGCTCCCACATACTGTGGTTGCCAGGTAGTAGGCCTCACCAGGCCTCCCTGGAGATTTAGCTCCTACATACTGTGCGTTCCACTAAATAGCACATGGTGGTTTTCAGATAGTAGGCTCCACCAGGTCTCTCTGAAGGCGAGCTCCCACATACTGTGGTTGCCAGGTTGTAGGCCTCACCAGGCCTCCCTGGAGATTTAGCTCCCACATACTGTGCGTTTCCATTAAATAGCACATTGTGGTTTTCAGATAGTAGGCTTCACCAGGTCTCTCTGAAGGCGAGCTCCCACATACTGTGGTTGCCAGGTAGTAGGCCTCACCAGGCCTCCCTGGAGATTTAGCTCCCACATACTGTGCGTTCCATTAAATAGCATATTGTGGTTTTCAGATAGTAGGCTTCACCAGGTCTCTCTGAGGGCGAGCTCCCACATACTGTGGTTGCCAGGTAGTAGGCCTCACCAGGCCTCCCTGGAGATTTAGCTCCCACATACTGTGCGTTTCCTAAAAAGCGAGCTCCCACGGTTTGTGGTTGTCAGGTAGTAGGCATCACCAGGACTCCCTGGAGTCGAGTTCCATATAGGTGAACTCCCACATATTGTGGTTATCAGGTAGCAGGCTTCACAGGCCTCTCTGAATGTGAGCTCCCACATACTCTGGTTGTCAGGTAACCTTCCAGTACACACGCTAGGCCTGTGTACTTTCTCAAATCCACATGGTGGTCAGTGTGCACGTTAACGCTTTGCGCACTGTCTGAAATCCACGTAAAGTGGTAAGTGTGCATGCAAGACTCTGCGCACTTTCTGAAATCCACGTAAGGTGGTAAGTGTGCACGCAAGATTCTTTGCACTTTCTAAAATCCTGTATGGTAAGGGTTACGCGCTCCGCTTCGTTCCCTTTCTTGAGATGATTAGCCCCGGTGTTCCTTGGGCTTCATCCAACCGGTGTGTACTTATTGTACACCCCAAGCCCCCTCAACATGGGGGGGCTGTGTGGGCAATTCTCGGGTAGTTCAGCAGCGTTCCCCTTTTCTGAAAGGGTCACCTATGAGCATGCTGCTCGGAGCTCGGAGTCTTCCTCTCTTGGGAGACTGATTCTCGGTTCTTTCAGAGCGCTCCAGTACCACATACTGTTTTGAGACGCTCTGTGAGAGCAGGCATCCTGCTGAGGCAGGGGCAGAGGCTCGGGGAATGGCGCCGTTTACATCAAGGTGTTGAGGCAGAGTTAGAGAGGGTGGCCAGACTTGGGTGGATCGGTTTTTTGCGGCTCGAGAGAGCATCGCACTATCCCCTCTGGCTTCCTCTGACTCATCCAGCTCCATGAATAGGGCTGGACGCCATGGTATAGGCGTGGCCAAGGCTTCATCTGTACGTTCCGTCCTCCAATTGCTCTGCTCCCGGGCCCTTCTATCTACGAGCTGCTTTATCAGAGTTCCACGAGAGCCCCTCCTTAGAACAGCATTTGTAAATCCATGTTATGGTAAGTGTGCACGTTAAGTCTTTGCACACTTTCTGAAATCCACATTGTGGTAAGTTCGCACGCTAGTCTCTGCGTTCTTTCTAAAAACCCTAGAGGATAAGGGCTTCGCGCTGCTGCTTCGTGCCCTTTCTTGAGTCGGTTTAAGCCCCGTTCATCTTGGGCACCACTCCACCTAGGTATCCTCTGATACCTATCTAGAACAGGGCGCCGCTACTAGAGTGCTGTGGGGACAGCCCTTTCGGCATTTTTTGCGTAAGCTAGCAGTAGCCCCTGTGTGACAGGCAAAGACTTGGTAGAGGAAAGTGCCAGGCTCTTAGCCGTATCCCTTTAAAGGAATCTTTTGTGATTCCAAGCCTTCAGCTCTACCCCGGGCCAGGGCCCTACAGGTAAGTTGGGTATGTAGCTTAGGCCTTTGGCCGTAAGGGATAATGTCATAAGACAGCCGTCAAACCGTCCCAGGGGCGACTCCCGGTGAAGCGGTAGAGTTGGTACTTAGTGTTTGCCATGATTCTGGTCTGCACTCCCCTCAGCATGGCGGCGTGGGTATACTGTTCCCCATAGTGTCCCCTCAGAGGACGCAGTTCGAAGTTCCCTTGAAAGGGAACGTCTCAGGTTACGAATGTAACCATGGTTCCCTGAGAGGGAACGAGACACTGCGTCCTCTAGCTCCCTGCCATGCTTTCGGACGCAAGCTTCACGAAGAAGATAAGTGACGGGTCCTACGGGCGCGTATTTATAGTCGCGCTGGTAGTGACGTCAGAGGCTGTCGCCGGCCAACACGTTGGCGTTTTTCTAAGTATGCTTCAGACGGGTCACGACGAGGTGTTCCCCATAGTGTCCCCTCAGAGGACGCAGTGTCTCGTTCCCTCTCAGGGAACCATGGTTACATTCGTAACCTGAGACGTTTTCACGAGACGAGGGGCGGGGCCGAGAGCCATGGTAACTCGAGACCGGTGAGTGGTGCACATTCTGATTAACTCTCGGCCCCGTTTATATATATATATATATATATATATATATATATATATATATATATATATATATATACTGTATATAAAACTATATAAAACTAGATTTGCCTGAAAGAAGAGAGTCATATACACCTAGGATGACTTGAGGGTATAATTCATGGGCTGATTTTAATTTTTGAGTGAACTAACCCTTTTAATTCGATAACTGTGAATAGCCTATGTACCTTAGATGAGGAAAATTATAATCTACTCATCCTCAAGAAATGTAACATTTTACTCTGAAAATACCCACTGGATCCAGATGAAGTCTGTTGAGGAACACATCCACTGTTTGGGAATCACTGTTCTGTGGTGTTTGTGGATCCACGCAACATTAACTTTGTAAGAAGTGCTGACAAACACTTCCTAAGGTTTCTGTTTTAGGTGTCATTGAAGGGGTTGTGTATGTTCCCTTGCCTTGTTCTTACCATGATGAATTGAAGGCTATGTTGGCATTTGAACAGCATTCCTCCACCCCACCCCTTTCAACTGTGAGCCAAACAAAGAATCACTAAAAACAAAAGTCAAAATATCCTTACATCCAATTGGCGGTTAAAAAAAGAGAGGCATAGTCTGACTAAAAGAGCATATATCACATTTTGTGGTACTTTGACAAGAAATGACTACAATTAAATTCTGAATTACAAAGTCACCAAACCACAAAGACTAGTTTAGTTTAAATTTAAATGTGTTAGGAGAGCAGTTGCTCGTGAATATTATCTTCAAGATGCGAATAACTTGAAGACACACAAATAAACAATAACATGTACAAAGCTTCTATAGTTGTACTAAATAATGTGTCATACTCTATATGTTATATCCAAATGTCCACCTTCACATATGTACCATCACTGTGTGTAGTGCCACAATGTACTACAGTGGATTATTTTTCATTGTGTTATTTGAAAGAGAGTATATCAAGTGCTGGGAGAGATTTAGATGTTTTCAAAAAAAGAGTTGTAGATGGAAAGGTTTTGTCAGTTATCGATACGAATTGATCGAAATCAGAATTTGTGTGAGAGACGAAAATAAATTATGGATTACTTCAGTGGGTAGACTAAAGTAGAACCAGTCTAAAAAATGGTCTTAGGCTGCACAAAGATGTTGATCCCTATGATGAAAGACCTAATTCATCAATCTGAGATTAAACGGCTCACACTGAGGCGAGGACAGTATTGAAACTTCTGAAAAACAAAGCGCTGAGGGCTGTGTGTGCTGGGAGGTGGGGGTAGATAAAGAGAGAATAGAGCATCTGTCACACTCTGCTGCACATTGACTGCAGGGAGCTGTTTTGGGTGGGGGGTCACAATAAGGAAGAAGTGAAGAGCCAAAAGTCAGCATCTGTCCAAAATGAGTAGAATGTAAGGTATAATAAGGATTGTTGAAGGGTGTATAAAAATGTTTGGTTTAAAATAATAACACAAATAATAACACTGTATGATAACTGGCAGTATTATAAATGTGTGTAAAATTGAACTACCATTACGGATTAGTATTGAAAATATAAAAAGAGAAGAAAAAGAACACAAAATCACTTTGACCTTTTCCTTGGTCAAGTGATCAAGTGATTAAAGAGCTTATACAGAGATACATCTGCACATAAGGTTGTGATTTCTGATGGGAAATAAAGACCATGATATGTGAATGTCATCCTGGGCCGGGTACAAGGTGACCTGATGCACCAGCTGTGCATCTGGCCCTTATAGTACTACAGTGTTAAAGCATAAATACTGTTTACTGTAAAGCCTGTAAAAACCTTAAGAAGATTGTGGAATACAGAAACCACTATTTGAATGGGACTGCAAACATTTCAATATTTTTTTAGTATCAAATACAATTGTAAAATTTTAAAAGAAACTAATACTTTTATTAGCAAAGATGCATAGTTGTGTAACAATGTAAAAGCCTTTACATTGTTACACAACTTTCTATTACAAACAAATGCTGTTCTTTTGAAATTTCTATTCATTAAAAAATTCTGAAAAATCATCATGGTTTCCACAAAAAGACTGGCATAATGGCTGCTGAAAATCCAGCTTTGACATCACGGGATTACATTACATTTTAAGATAAATTAAAATAAAGAAAAGTTATTTTAAATTGTAGTACTATAATTCATAATACCACTTACAATATTAGAATATATTATGGTGAATGAGGAGATACCCCCTGACAATGTAAAACGCTTTGAGTGCTTAGAAAAGCGCTATATAAATGTAAGGAATTATTATTATTATTATTATTACATGAGAGAGAGAGAGAGAGAGAGAGAGAGAGAGCAGATTGTATTAGTACAATAGTTTTTATTTTTCATTGAGGTAGACATTTTGACATGTAATACACAAATGCGTACTCTGAACATACAGCATTGTAACAGTGAGGTAGATTGTACATGTATTAAGTCATATTATTTTGTCCAGCATATTGCAAGTGTTAAAACATTTTCATTTCTGTTTGTACATTTCAGTGTATGTCCCACTTGTCTCACCATAACAAAAGCTCTCTATTCTTTCACATGCCTCATTCAAAACAGAGAAGGTTTAGAGAAAAACACATCCAGTGATCAATTCAGGGGGCTGGGACAGCTCTGTGGGTTTCCATAGTAAATGTCACAATAGGTGAATAGTGTTAAAGACTGCAGAGAGCCTTTTAGCCTTTTTCCATTAGCCCTGTAAAAGCCAGATATATTATGTGTTCTGTAAAAATATGCATTTTTATGATTGAAATACTGTATGTAATGTTACAAATACTTTTTTTTTTTTTGAAGGACATGGCAAATATACTACACTAATTAGACAATAAAAGACAAAAACATCTTTCAAACTCAAAAATTGTATAAGATAAACATTAAGTATGGCTACATTCACAATTCCTGAGGGAAATCAAGTTTACATTCAAAGTTTATAGAGGAATATTACATAATATTCCTAAAATAAGAGTGATTTTATCTGATTTCAGTGTTGAAGAACATCCATGACCTTACCACAGTCATGCTCACTAACAAATTGTCATTAGACATGACATATGAAACTTTCATATGTGTGCTTTGTCTTATAATACAGGCTTCATTTTGTGTACTTTTCTTTTCCATTCCTCTCTTTCAGTCTTTCTTTTGCTTGGATTTCATTAACTGAAGTAGTGGATTAATACTTGACACCATAATGTGCTTCACTGCACAACATAATTATAGAGAGAGATAGTAGAAGAGGAAAGGAAGGGAATAAAAAAGCGTGATTTCAGGGATACAAAAGAGTGTCTGTGCTACAGGTCTCATTAAAGCTGCAGTCAGAAATAATGATAATGTGCATAAGAGAGACATCTATCTTCTCAGTCCGTAAATGGTTTCATACCATAATGCTATTTGCCCTCAAGGGTATGTGTACTGTCCCGGACCTCCATAAGACTGTGTCTCCGGAGGCTGTAGATGACTGGTCTTACCCACAGAATCTCCCTCAAGATCAGACTGAGTGGAAAGTCTATCAGGCCTGTAGCTCTGGAGGTCTGTCCCACAACTTCCGTTGACATTTCCACCACTGTCGCTGTTCTGCCGTTCAGTCTTGTCCCTGATTGTGTATGGTGAGACTCTGGCAGTTTTGGATTGGTCGAAGCTGAACCTCCTGTTACGTGGAAGTTCAGCAGCAGCGAGGCTGCTGTGAAGAGGTGTGGGAGTGTGTAGACCGGAGGGCAGCAGAGAAGGGGTGCTCTGAGGGTAACTAGCACTCAGACCGCATTGCTGTGAATAAACGTAGCCTGGTGCGGGTGGCAGGTATGCAGATGGCAAGGCAAATGCTGGAGATGGAAGATAGGATGGTTTAGGCAGCAGGTGTTGGCTGCTGTAGGATGAAGGGTAATCCTGAGATGTGGGACCACCGCTGTACTGCTGTTCTGAAAGATCACTTCCGCTCCCCTTCAATGGGTCTAAACCAGGAGGCCCGTCTGCGCTGTACCCCCCAGGCCATGGATCCTGCTGCTGCTCACTTCTCAGGAAACTCCCATGTTCTTGTAAGGACGAGTTGAAGGAATACCTCTCGGCATAGTGTTTTAGCAAGCTAGAGGCGCTGAGGGCACTGATGTCGTCAGTGTAGCCTGAGAACGCAGGACGACTGGGCTGTGGAAATGGGAGGGGCTTAGGATGTACTGGAGATAATGTGGTAGATGAAACATCATATCGTTGCTCCGCCCACTCAGAAGACCACTGCATCATTGCCACACCTGGAAAATCAAAATGATAAAGATATGTTTTTCTCATAATGTATGATAAAAGAATAATATGTGTTAAAGGGACAGTTCACACAAAAATGAACATTTAGAAAAATCTAAATAATGTTACTATTGTTCTGATTTTCTGGTTGAGAAATGATGCAAAAGATAGATAGAGCTATTTCTCATTGAGAAATAATGCTAAACAAAAAAAAAAGATATTAAAAGGGATAGTTCACCAAAAAAAAAATTCATTTCAGAAAAATTCTTCATGATTTTACTATTATTTTTATTTATTATTAAAAATAATGCAAAAATGATGTATTTAAAGGGAAAGTTTAACCAAAAATGAAAATTCAGAAAATTCAGCATGATTTTTGAGGAATAATGCATAAACCCCCCCAAAAATTAACATCATGTTTGCATTATAATGCACAAGATAGTTGGGGGAGGTATTTAAAGGGAAAAAAATACATTTCTACATTATGTTATTATTTTTTTAATTCCTTGTTGAAAAAAAATCTGTTTACTCAAAATTCTACATGATGCTGCTATTACTTTTTATTCCTTTTTGAAAAATAAATTAATTCAAGGGATCATTCACTCAATAAATGATGACACAATTTTTACTTTTGAGTACTCTTTCCATTTAAATAGCTCCTTTAGCTGTCTTGTGCTTTGTTTTTCCAACAAAAATAGAAAATAATAGCAAAAATCATGGCATAATCATGTGGTTTAGGGGTATTGGAGGCGAAAACCTTTCAACTTCACAAATGGACTGAAAGAAGAATTCACCATATGGAACTGTTTAGTAATCTGGACAAGATGTGATCTATTATTCACATCTTAATCTGTGCTATAATGTAATCTCTGTAATGTTGCACTCATCATGCTGAGTGTAAGACAAATTAAATGAGCGAGTGAACGCTGGATTTACAACCAGTTGTATTATGTCTGTGTGCGCATGTGTGTCTATTTATATGCACCTTCTGGAAAATGAAGGCAGATTAGAATCTACAGATTAGAACAAAGTTGTAGGGCAGGTAGGAGACTGACAGCACACCAAGAGTTTAAGAGCATTTTAAACAAATATAAGTGAATATTAACATATCCGCCAGGGTTGTAGAGAGTCAAGATTCCTCGCTAATCCCAACAAATCCTTGCTAAACACAAATCTTGTTTCTTTTACAAATATCTAATGCGGAAGAACAGTCAAATGCCATTTTCTATGTATGAATATGCCTTTTGTTTGTATTTATATTTTTATGGTGCTTCCCTCAAATTCACACACTTCCATTGAAGAGACAGGATCCAGTCCATAAATATGGCTGCACCCGGAATGCTAAGAATTCAGCCTGGGATTTATTTACAAAGCACATCCTCTACACACTCATACACACATATATGCGAGCACACACACTTCAGGTTGGACATCATAATAAGACTTTTTTTTAACACATGGCCAAAGGTCTGCAATGCTAAATCAATTAGTCATAATGTTGCATAATTCTTTGAACTACAAATGCTTAGATGCTGGCCACCACATAGCTCCAAATTTAAATATAAACACTATCTAAAGATTTTTTTATCAGTAAAAATAAACATAATACTCAGGACTATTTGAATGTATTATTTTTCTTCTTATAGTTGTGAAAAGGCTCATGATATGCGCAAAGAAACATCTGGTAAAGTCATTACTCTCTCGCAACTACTTTTCACCAGAATATTATTTAACATTTACACACATCTGCACAGACTCATAATAAATATGCATGTTTTACTCTATGCATTAACTCACCATGCTGTTTTAACCAGAATTCTGTATCAGCTTATTATTTTTGTGAGTTGATTGTATATGCTATCGGTGTACAAAAAATCTTTCCACCATAGCTCATAAACACAGATACCTGAAAGAAAGAGAGATTATTATTACTCCACCTTGTGCTTTCTTGAAATAAACATTTTGCCATCTTAAAATTTCACATACCAACCAACACTAACAAACCATTAGGTACAAGCAGTAAATGTGACATTATGATGTATAAACACATAACACACGTGCAACCAAAGGGATTTCTCTCTCATTCTCTTTAACTTAACATGCAAAAGCTATTAATGTAGATTTAAACAGATAATGAGAGGCATAAATGAAGTGATTTTAAAATATAAACAGATAAATGTTTTTATGGTATTTCACATGCATTAAGAAACATACCAGTCCCTCTCCTTCAATCTTCATTGCACTGTAGCAGTTATAAGTAAATTCCAAGCTTTACGCTGCCATGCCTCTGACACTCTTTTTTTTTTTGTCTCTTGCCTCTTCTTTTTTTTCCCTTCTATCCAACTGTGCTCTACCTCCTTCTGCCCCTGTGACAACAGCCCACATGCACAGCACCTCCCCCACCGAAATCCACCCCTCCCCCAGCCCTCCCTTTTTGTTGAAAGTATTTAAAGGGATAGTTCACCCAAAAATGAAAATTTGATTTTTATCTGCTTATCTCCAGGGCATTCAAGATATAGGTGACTTTTTTTCCTCAGTAGAACTCAAACATTTCACATCTGACTGATTTTTTGTCTATTTTATTGTAGCCTATATAAATAATGGTCATTGTCAAAGTCATTTGTTTGTGTCGGTGTTCCAGGACTAAAATAAGTAAAATAAATGACACATAAATTCAGAAATTAAATCTGTCAGTCTGCCTCAATCTTTAGACTATTTCATATGCAAAGTTCATTTCAGCCTAATATATAAATGAAAATATTGGAAAAAAACAACAACAAGAACAACAAAAAACAATGCTAACACATTATAATGTAAAGGAAACGGTGTTGAGGTTCATTTCATTTAAACCATGCTAAAGCAGTAACGTGATTTTCAGGAGAATGAAGCTTCAGACATAAAAGTTTGAATTCTTTTCTACTATTGTAAGTGCTATTTGCACAATCTGAATCTGTTTCAGAGAACTCAAATCAATCCACATAAGCTTTGCTGCTAATTGTAGTTGGAGGCTTAAAAATGCCCAAGCAATGGATCTCCAGCAAGCTAATTAGCTATCATGGCATTAGCTCATTGTGCAGAAGTCAACTAAACAAATCAAATTGACTTTTCCAGATTTATCTATGCTTCATTGTCTTAGCTAACATAGCATGATATCATGTACTAATACAGTGTAATTTCATATTGATGAAATAATAATTTTTTTTTTTTTTTTGGAGTGGAACCAGATGGTCCTTCACAGCTCTTCCCATGGATAACACTGAATGCTATAACAAACTTGTGTAAGTAGAAGTTAACAGCACTGGCAACTAAAACATCTGTACCTATCATTTCAAATGATGGCTATCAAATTTCTTATTTTTGTGTCCTGTCTTGGTGTTAGTCCAAAAGCTGACTTACTGTATTTTGTATTTCATATTTAAGAAATTAAAACATAGACCACAAATATTAAATGGATCACTTCTATTAAACAAACTAAGTACCGCTCAATATGCTTGGCGTGAAAGTCATGCCTTACAACAGCTAATTGTATTTCTGATAAATAATTCAAAATGTGTTTAATTCAAAATGTGTGCACAATAATGTTGTCCTGCCTGAAAACGACATGAAGACAGAAAAATGAGCAGTAGACTAAAATGAAACTTTGGTTTTATTGACTTTTTGTATGAAATACACCATTCTATGACCCTCCATGCTCAATAAGAGTTAACTCCAATGGACAAATCATGCAACTTTAAAGAGGTAAGCATAGTATATAAAAGATTTTTGATGTGTGATCATGTTTGCTTGACTCCAAATTTCACTTTCAGAAAGCATGTTTTTATTTAATTATTTATTTGACTTGGTAGAGTAATTCACATTTCATTGTAATAGTTAAGTTAACTAATTTGTGCAATGACATGGAATTATGTATTGTAAATACTCATAATCCACAGCTGATGTTCTAAAAGCTGCCTTAGTTGTTCTGTGAATTGCATGTCTGTTTAAAATCAGACTGTGGGGTGGAACAGGTTTTATTGACAGACAGAAATTACCCTGCAAATGACATCATATTGAAATTGTTTTGTTGTATCCTGTTTTATAAATTGTAGTCTAGACAAAGTAGAAGGGGACTTTTAGATGAAAAAAGATTCGCCACAGGTTTCCGTGTGAGTGCTATCTAAGAAGGTTATTTCATAGAATAGTTTAGCCCACATTTTGTGGTCTGGTCTTCAAGATTGCTGCTAGTAATATCACTCTCGGCCATCTAGTGCATCCTGGAGCCTAAACAACACAGAGAAAGTAGAATCAGTAATGTATATGATACAATGTAAAATACAAAACTAAAGTTTTATTTGATCTCTTACTTGAAGTCTCCCCCATCTAGAAGTTTCTTGTAAGTGTTGATCTCTGCTTCCAGTTTCATCTTGATATTAAGCAGGGCTTCATATTCCTGACCCTGCTCTGTGATATTTGACTTCAGCTGTGACAGCTCAGCTTCAAGCTGCAGCGTGAGACCGTTGTACTTCTCCACCTCTGCGTTTGAACGTAGCTCTGTGTTCCGTAGCGTATCCTCAAGTGACCCTTTCTATGAAGTTTAGTAGTTTCATCAGACAGTTGCAACATAAACTACAAATTTTATTAAAATTGCAACAATGATATCTGAAACTTTCATAATATGGTGAGCATGTGAACATTACCAGGCTTTGTTGGGATGCAAGCTCTATTTCTAGTGTTTGAATCTGTCGCCGTAGGTCATTCACTTCCATTTGTGCACCTTGTAATGCCTCTGTGTTCTGAGCCACTTGCCCCTGAACTTCTGATAGCTGATGAGAAAGAGTAAGTTAGATTTGCCTGGATATATCAGTTAAAGCAAATTTAGTGACATGTGGTAATCAGCGGTTCTGTACCTGGGATTCGTGCCACATTTTGAGTTCTTCTGCGTTTTTAAGAGCCATCTTTTCATAGTTACTCCTAATCTCATCCATCACTAGAGACAGATCCTGTCCCTTTGGTGCATCAACATCCACCTGAACACCCGACTGGGAGATCTGGCTTCGCAGCTCCCCAACTTCCTGTCAAAGTTGAGCAGAAAAGAAATCAGAGATATTTAGAGTATGAAATTATAATATGGTGGCGGTTCCTGCATTTCGATGAAGTCACCAATATTTTTCCAATCTCTCTAGAATTAGCTCCTCCCTCAATTTGTGGTTGATGGCTAAGACAAATCAAAAGCCTATTAGTATTTTTTTTTCTCCAAATTTCTACTTCGATGAGATAATACATCAACAAAGCAAAGAAAGATGTGTTCATCTAACGTAATGAAGTCCATATTCAGCATATTCAGAGATGTGAAAGTCTCATACTGTGTGTGAATCTGGTGTGCACCTAATCTTAAGTGGTCCTTATGCAATGGTTGTTTACATTTTCATGGTTTTTCTTGAGGAAAGAAAGCTCATCTTTCAAGGACTCAATTTCACCCTCCACATTCAGACGACCAACGTTGGTGTCATCGATGACCTTCTTCAGACCTGCAATATCTCCTTCCACAGACTGCCTGATGGCCATCTCATTCTCAAACCTATAACACACACATGATAGTCTTTCAAGTAATGCACTAAAATGTTTCTGTGAGCATGATAACAGTCCTCCATCACACATCTGTCAGGCTGAAGATTTCTGGTATGTCTATTTGTGACCCTTGACCACAAAACCAGTCTTAAGGGTACATTTTTTTAAAATTGAGATTAAATAAGCTTTTCACTGATGTATGGCTTATATGGCTGAGATATAGCTATTTGAAAATATGGAATCTGAGGGTGCCACAAAATCCAAATATTGAGAAAATCGCCTCAAAATACTTAAAAAAAAAAAAAAAAAATATATATATATATATATATCTTTACTGTAGGGAATTTACAAAATATCTTCATGGAACATGATCTTTACTTAATTTTCTAATGATTTTTGGCATAAAAGAAAAATTTGTAATTTTGACCTCTACAAATATACCTGTGTGACTTATGACTCATGGTTTTGTGGTCCAGGGTCACAATTTGTGATTCTAAAAATGAGCACAAAAGCATGTTCCTTTGATACCAAGCTACAAAGAGATGTTTATTAAGATGCTTGTTGTGTGGTGCATTATTGAAAACTGACTTGACTCTGAAGTCATCTGCAGCCAGACGAGCATTGTCAATCTGCAGAACAAGACGAGCATTGTCCGAAGTGACATCAAACACCTACAGAATGAAACAAAGCACATATTTCATCAAACAAAACCTGTTTTGACATCCATTCAACTTTTTTTCTTGTAGCAACTCTAGAAAAGATACGATTTCTAAGATGATTTAATTACAGCATTCTTGGAATGCGGTTCAGACGTATGAGTTCTTATATAGTCAACTAGTAACCTGAAATCAGATTTTGATTTATATTTTGTAACTTTACTTTCTTTGTGAAACTGGTGCATGAAAAGGTCTGATTGAGTAGGACTATAAAATATAACACAACAAACTGTTGTTTTTCAGTCAAACTTGACTTTGACAGTGTATTTTTTGGATTTATTTATTTATTATTATTATTATATTTAATGTACTCTATTCAAGATAATTTGTGCATATCTGTGTATATACATGTAATATCTGTGTAATATCTATGTGAGCAGTGCAGAACATTTGAATTTAAGGAATAATCAAACAATACTCATTCTAAATTCGTCTATGTGCCACATCCTGCAGGGGTAAAAGCGGAAGCTGGTACCTGGCAGTCTGAAATTTCATAATATTTGTAATAAAACGGTCTTATTTTTTTCTAAATAAAAATATAGTTAGCATTCTTTTTAGTTTACAGCCTTTTTTATTAGCTTTTGCAGTTTTACAACTGGAATTTTGTTGAATTGAATAAAAAAAAAAATCAAAGCAAAGATTTTGGAACTATAAATGTTATGCTATGACTAAGCCACATCTGTTATAAATTATGGAGTTCTTCTTTTGCATTCTTGTTTTGTGCGAGAGAGCGCCATTGTGGCTGTGTGAGTGCTTAAGTGTGTGTGCAATTGCTTATCCCACATCTGTTTTGCATTATGACTCTAGTCAGAGACTGTGGGAAGTTTCAGCTGGTTGTAGTCCATCAAACATTCTTCTAATGCTTTAGAAATGATTATGGATGTTATATTTGTGTCGACCATTGTCATGGTTGCACATATTTTAAAACCAAATGTGGGTTTTGAGGAATTCCCTCAGTAGTAACCAGAATACATACAGAGAAAAGCAGAACAAGTACAAAAGAATGGGGAGAGAGAGAGAGAGAACAGGGCATGTGCCACACCCTCCATTGAGATGTACGGAAATCTGATCATGCATTTTTATTACACTGAAGGGTTCTCATGAACACTACAGAAATATTTTTTTAAATATATATATATATATTCTCAAGACATTCTTTAGACTTAAAAAGAGTTAAGTTTTGGTGACAAAGAAACCAAAAAAGTTTTTATGAGTTTAACACCCGCAACAAAAACTGAAAATAAAAAAAACAACAACTGTTAATCTAAAAGTGTGCCTTTATATTGTAAATTGGTTTTATTCAAGTTTATGTTTTATATTATATATTATATTATACATTTTACATACCATTAATTGGTATGTAAAATACCTTTGTATGCTTTCCCTCAGTACACTACATTATAAGTATAAACTATTCTTTGTGTTCTGTTGAAATGAATACTGTACATAAAATGGTTCTTTTCAGTTTGTGCAAAACCTTTACTTTAATTCTAGGTTTTGCTACTTCATTTCAGCTTGATTGCTGTAATTCAAAACATCTGGTATCTCCTCCTCTTCCTAAGATAAATAACTGGTTGCCCTCACAAACTCTCAAATGCTTCCTTTTGCAGCTTGCTCGGACAAAGAATACAGTATAAACCCAACAGTGTCTCTCACCTCCCTCCTCAGGTCATCCAGGATTGCGTTGTACTTGCTGTAGTCGCGTGTTTCTGGTCCACCTTTCTCCAGGGCCTCTCTGATCTGCATCTCCAGTTTGCTGTTCTCCTCCTCCAGCCGGCGCACAGTTTCCAGGTATGTCGCCAAACGGTCGTTCAAATTCTGCATCTGGCCTTTCTCGTTGCCTATGACATGCCCTGTGGAGGCAGTGCTCGCCCTGAGGGACCCCGCTGAACCAGCACCCATGCCGGCTGAGCTCACCTTGTAGGCTGTGGAAGAAGAAATGCCCCCACTTCTAGGAGCAGAACGGAGAGACATGGAAGAGGCAGATGAGATCCTGGTGCCCTGTCCACCTGCCCCGCCATACGTACTAGCGGCACGGTGTACCGGCATAGATCGGGTGAAGGAGATGTGAGAGGCCTGAGGTGCGTAGAAGCTCATGGTGGTGGAGGAAGGAAGTACTGGCTGCACGAGAAAATGAGCGTATGATGAGGGATGTAAGCCTTTGAGAGCTACAGGAAGAGAACTGTGAGGCTTTTATACCCCCACCAAAACTCTTTCTGTTCCTCCTTTTCTCTCTCTGACTCACAGACACATGCACACTGACCAGCTAAGACCCTGCCCACATGGCCTGTTTTTTCCCTTACTTTTTTTCGGTGATCTCTAACGCCCTTTTCATATACTTTCTCCCTCCTTTTCTGCCTCAATTTCAACCCTCTGCCTCCCTCCATCTGAACCCAATCCCTGAGCTTATCTGACCACATTTATGTACTGCTTCAGTGAAGTATAACTAAGAAAAACAGGAGCTGAGAAAGAATAAAATGGTTTATGATTTCCATCAAGCACCTTTGGGACAGCATTGTTTGCATTTTCCCAAGATATTTTTTTTTTTAAGTTTAGATGCTTAAAGGGATAGTTCACCACCAAATCCCATAATTGTTTTTGTAAAAATATATCATGTTTCACAAAAGAAAGGAAGTCATATAGCTTTGGAACATGATCATTTACATTTTTGGCTGAACTTTAAGGCATCTAAACTTATTCACTGGGATGTTTCTGTAAACTGCAGCGCTACAAATAGTCTCACTTGCTTTTGACCTTTTAAGGTCTTGCTCAAAATTATATAACTTTCCAAATATGTGTTTAAAAATACTTTGATAAAGGTTCAACACTAACACAGAAGCTGTATAAAAAACCATAGTCTTTGCTGTGATGTGTATTGTACAGTCTAACACAAAATATTGATTATGTGCAAGCTCTCACTGAGATCATATTGAACAAGCACCGATTATTAAGAACTGAAAAAACTGTACAGTGTGAACCCAGCTTTATTATCACAGATTTTGAAATCCACGAGAAAAAACAAAAACAAAATACAATACCACGTAACTAATTGTTGTGATAAAGATATTTCTTTGAAATACCTGTGATCCAAAAGAACAGGACACCAGAGCTCAACACACCCAGGAGGTAAAAGAAACATGAGGAGTAAGCACAAAGGGTATTTGAAAGCTGATCTTTCTTTCTTTCTTTCTTTTTTCCTTACTTTTCTCAACGTTTATCCAAACATCTGTTTTCTTGAAATTAATGTTCTCAGTAGATTTTTTTCTTTATCTATTTTTTTAAATACTTGCAATGTTTGTAACTTGTTACAAACTGTCAACATGCATCAAGGAAAAGTTCATGTTTCACTTTTTTAAAATAAATGCTTGTATTCACAATTTAAAATACCTGTGATGTAACAGGCAGCGGGTTACCTATTTAGAGGCTGAATTAATTTCTCGTGGAACATTTCTCTGACTTGGATGAGAATCTTTGCTAAATTGGTCTTGTCGGTGGTTACAGTGCTTTCTCTGTGTCAAGAGAGCAGTCTGCAGTGTCTTTGTTTGGATGGGGTATCCATAGATTCCAGAGAGCTTTGGTTTTCTACACGATGAGTCATCTGTCTCATGATTTCCGGGAGCTTTGAATACAAATCACAAACTGCCCTGCAGGAAAAAAGTGCATGGTTTGATCAAGACCCTCTTTTTTCTTCTCTCTTCTTCATGCTTTAAACCTCCTACATGCTCTGTAGATCTTTGCTATATATGCAGAGAAGTACATCTAGTATTCAAGACCTTAAAGGAGTGTTTGTTTCAGTCATACACATGGCAACCTTATGTGTGTGTTTTGTTGCACCAGTCTGTTTCTAAGCAACATTTTCATTTCCTTTCCTGTGGTTAGTCAAAACTGTGCTGTGCACATCAACAACAGTCATACTGAGATGCATCACTTAAATCAGGAGGATAGAAAGCTGATCACAAGAAATCCTGTTTACAGTCTCTTCTCACTTTATTATGGAATTATTTCCAGCCAGTAACTTAGTGGATGTCACAAGTCTTGATAAAGATCTGCATAGCACAGACAAGCCATCAGATTAATGGATTACAAATGAAGAGTCCAGTGAAAAGTTGGCAGACACAGCTGGCAGTAAGCAGAGAGTTAGAAAGGAAAAGAGTGCCAAAAAAGCAGGAAAACGAAGGGACAGTGAGTCACACTCCAGAATGAAGGAATTTGCACCACCATGCCTCTTTTACAACATGTGACTTCCCCCACTCCTAAACTAGTTTTTAGTTTATTTCTCAGTTACATGAATGCAGTGAAAGTAGTTAAAGCGGTAACTACTATTTAACTAATAGGCTCAGATTTACATTCATTATATTAATGAAAATCTGACAGCATTTTTTTTAACACACTGAAAATAGGGTGGATTTTTATTAGACCCATTTCCAGATAAATCTGGATGAAACTGGCTCGATGGGCTGTAGAGAGAGCGAAATAAATGTCCTTGGCAAACAAATTCAGCTCAACGTTTTATTACTCTTTTGTGTTTGTCTGTTTTTTATTCATGTTTCCATCCAGTCACCCTCTGTATTACCTGCTCATTATCTGCAACTCAAATATTCTCAGAAAAGCCAGAAAAAAAATAGAATAATGGAAAGAACAAGCAGAGGAAAGCTCCAGCAATGCTTCAGCATTGTTTGTATGCTAGCATGTATTTTAACTGGGAGGAAAGAGGAGGGTGAACAGCACATGACTGACTGTGTTAACTGAAATTAATTGTGCAACATAAAAGCATTTTGAGATTTGAGAGGTGAGCTGACTTCTCCTGCGATGCATCAAGCCACTCACATAAATTCCACAGTTTAAATTAATGAATGACTTAGACAAGCTGTACATAATGTACAGAATGACGGCAATAATTGGATAACGCAATGTTTTAATTAATTTCTAAATAATTGTATATCTTTTTTTTTTCTTCAACTTTCTCTTTGTAGTGTTACAAGCTCTTGGTGCATAAAGAAGATCTGTAAAGATGCAAAGACTAAAGTCTCAAATCCAAAGAGATATTCTTTATAAAAGTTAAGTCCATCACACCCTCCTAAAACTGCTCATTCTGACACGCCCCCACATCTACATCATGATGTGGGAAGATTTGCATAAAGCCGCCCAAATGTTCATGCAAAGAAAGAAGGCGTAACTTTTATTCTTGCGGTTGCCACCACCGGCATGTTGTGGAGACACTGTGTGTTTTGTTGTGAAAGCGAAGCTACTTTGTTTGGCCTTCCAAAAGAGGACACAACTAGAAATCAGTGGTTAAGTTGTATTTAAAGCAATGAGCACGTTTACATGCACACCAGTAAGCTTATAACCCACAAATATCAGCTTATTAAAACAACCAGTTTTCCCCTTTTACGTGCACATCAGTAACCTGAAAACGCAAGTAAGTGGCGCTTACATGACTTGATTATTAATCAGGTTATTTCCCTATAGTGACGTCAAAATATAATCATTTGCATATCTGACTCAGAGTATTCCATACATATGTCAGTTGTGATGTTAAATTAAGCTTGCAACATGTCAACTTGCAACATGTCGGGAAACTTACAGCTCATATCCACTCATGCAGTTATAAACAAAGCATTGTGACCGGACCACTTCTACTTCTGCTGCACAAGATGAGGACACATTTTTATCATTTTCTGAGTCTTGAAAAAGTCTGCTTTTCTGTTATATTTCCTTCTTTCTTTGCTGCAAGATGTTTGCACGGTCTAGATTTGCTTTAATCTGCACTAAAGATGAGTTCTTGTCACGTATCACACATGCGCACTTCAATAAGCCAACAGAAAGCGAGTTAATGCATTTACATGGCATGCAAAATTTTTGTAAGAGGCAAAAAAAATACTTGTTGTGACCAATTTCTACTTACACCATTTATGCATACAATACACCAGAACTTTAAAAGAAAACAGGTTACTGCATTTACATGACCAAGTGCGTTTTTGGCTTATTAAGCATAATCAGTTTAAGAATGTGCATGTAAACGTGCTCACTGTTCCAAAAAAGTTCAACTCAATTATTTGGATGTGTACAGCCCATTCTATGGAGGACTGTTTCCTGAACCAGTACCCTACAATGTTTCTGTATACTGGGCCAATTCGAACTTTGCAAGGACAGTCTGGCGCTTCTGAGTCAAAGCCTGTAAGTATGTTTACATATTTAAAGAATTTGCCACTGATGATTCATATGTGAGTTTTTAGCAGTGTGGAGTAGCACTTGTTTGTCATTTCTCTGATCACAAATGCAGATATGGTTTTATGTTTACACAGCGTGATAAAAAGACAGCATAAGTCATTATAATCAGTAATTAAGTCCCCACTGGATGCAACAAATGCCTAGTTTGTAATGGGTTTTATTATTTTTGACTTGTTGAGCTGGGATACAGCATCACAATGTTAAGGGGCTTAACATTTCCATTACACACTTGAGGTATTCGGCCAATCACAACACACTGGATAGCTGGCCAATCAGAGCAAACCTCGCTTTTCCGAACGACGAGTCTTATAAAAAGCCTTGACACATACCAGAAAGGCAGGACATAGAGATGCAACAATAATGTACAGTATGTTTTTTTTTTTTTACCTTAAACCGCTTTAACACTGTGACGAGTGGGGCGGGGCTGAGGGATGTGGGAACGAGCGAGGCCGGTGGAGTGATTGGGAAATGAGCGACACCTGTGACCCACCACCGGTCTCGAGTCCCACAGAGGAGATGGAAGGATATAAAACTGGAGCGACGACAGTGAAGGAAGAGAGAGGACCAGGCCTGGGCTTTATTTTATGTTTTGGACTGTAATGATAAAAACTCCATAATCATCGGGAAGAAGGAGGCGGGAACAAAGACTTTAATTACAAAATAAACACAAAACAGTGCATCAGCCCCTCACGGACGACTGATGTGCACAAATAAAAACCAAAACATAAAATAAAGCCCAGGCCTGGTTCTCTCTCGTCCTTCACTGTCGTCGCTCCAGTTTTATATCCTTCCATCTCCTCTGTGGGACTCGCTCGTTCCCACATCCCTCGGCCCCGCCCCACTCGTCACAAATACACCAAATAATGTTATTTTTAGCAATGCCATATGACCCCTTTAAAATGACACAATCTAATCCTGTTTACATGAAATAAACCTACTCCTGAGCTGCTTGAGCTAAGGGAACTGTTCCTGTGACAGCAACTTAGGGGTGAGCTTTGAAGAACTTAATCCTGGATCATGTCAAATCATTAACAATTCAATTCAGCTGAGTAATCCATTTTCAATGATTAAATAATAATAAGATATATTTTTTTTTGAGTACCCAAATAGCATATTACTGTGATTTCTGAAGGATCATGTGAAACAGTTATGGCTCTTTTCATTCTATAATAATATATTTAAAAAATATTGTAATGTTTTAAGTTTCACAATATTACTGTTTTTACTAGTAACAGTGTAATCATTATCTCTTTAAGGAAATATGCTGTAGTATGACTCAATTGACAAATGTGTACTAAGTGTTAACGCCCCGTCTAGGGGTAGAGCGTAACATGGAAAACACCATACATAATTAAAAGTGAATATTTAATTTCAAAATAAATAGAAGTTGATATAAAGTCTTTTATGTGTAATTATAATATGTCACTGATATGTTTAATTCATGAGTTACCTTGTTTTGTGTGACTGTAGACTAAAGATAGGAGGCTGTGAGAAGTGTGATTGGAAGGGGTGAGGTAAACTTTTATGATAGATTAGTGCGACAGACACACCCTGTGACATGCCACAAAGATTTTCTCAGCAGATTAAGGAATAATTTTTTATGATACATTTGGTAAGAAAAGGTTAAAGTGAGTGGAGCTACAGTAAAATGACGTCCTGACAAAACTGCACCATAATATCTATCTAAAAGAGTTACTTAGACCTAGCTAAACAGCCAAATATCTTGTTCTAGACGAGTCTTTCAACTGTCATTCTGCTGTTAGTGTTCTGTAGCCATAATGCAATTCCAAACTCACCCACTAGGGAGTGCTAAAAACCGCCAAAACTGTGGAAACCCAAGACAGACTCGATCATAATATAATTAGTTTACCACTAGCACATGTTTTTACTCAGCTTTTTTCCACTTCAGTTCTCAGATGTTTTTTTTTTCTTGATGCACTGGCTCAAAACATTTAGCATTTATATTCTTCTGCAGAGCCCACTGTCTATTCATTCTACACTAGGCTACATTTCTCTCTGGTAATGCTGGTTGAAATTATGTTGCAGTCGTCCAACTTTACTTTTTTTTTTTTTCAGATTACTTGAAATTTCTCAATTTCTCTTTATTACTGTTATTCACAGTTTTCCAACCGTTCCCACTGATGCGTAGTGATACTGATGTGCTAGGCTGAATTATTACAATACTGTTTAAGTTATAAGTAGGCCTACTGTTTATGTAAAACAACTCTGTCCTTTATTTCAGCACCTTGTACTTACAAAGAAGGCTTTCTCATTCTTTGAAACATTTATCCAAAAGCAAACATATGTTATGCCTGCGTTCACATAGTGTCACTCATGAGCAAATTCTCCTCCTGAAAGATCTGTTTTACCGACAGTCATCTGTTTTTGCCTGCAGGGCACCACACCTTTTTTTGTTACAGGAATGCAGCAAGATATTATAGTTTTGCATTAAATTAATATTATTTTAACATCTGGAACTGATGAAATTCAATAATAATGGAGGAGCCTAAACATTTTGTTCAACCCATTTATTTTAATAAAACTTCAATAGATTAAATTGATGACACGATGTGCATGTCTGGTGGACTATGTAGACTGACGCTGATAGGAAGCTGACTTCAATGATATAGCCTATTCTGATTGTCAAATATAATATTTGTAAATTAATAGTTTTGTCATTTAAACAAACTTAATGACCATATCAGCTGATCTATGATGAAAGCAACACAGCTACAAAAAAAAATTTATAATGGGTGTGTTAGATTTAAAGTGTTCAAATAATCAAACATTGACAGTAATCAGTTGTATTGGTAGCACCAAGAGGCCCCCAAATAAAATTCTTCTTAGGGCCTCTGCTGCCTATAGCCATTCATGCTACAGCTGAAGTCAATGACAGCTTAGGGAGTGCTCTTTGCTCTCTTTATATATAGCTTATTATATACTTTTATTTTACAAGTTTTATACTTTAATGCTCCTATGAGGGACCAATGACCACACTGCAGAGTTTAAGGAGAGACAACCGCATTTAACAGTTAAGGATCATATCTGAATATGTTCTTTTAATTGATGATGAAGAATTATAAGCGTGTGTATGAAACGGCGTATGCACAGTTGTTCAGAATAGCCTGGCATATTGTTCACAAGATGCAGGCAAAAATGTTGTATTGCTTATACAAAGGATGCACATTCTCACACACACACACACACACACACACACACACACACACACACACACACACACACACACACACACACACATATATATATATATATATATATATATATATATATAAAATATAATATATTATTATGGAGCACTGCATGTCTATTTTTCTTCAAAGCACCAACTTAGAATGCCTAATGTCGGTTGGATTGCTTCTGTTACATGAGAAAATCAATAATTTTGTCTATACCTGATGTAGTAGATTTACTAAGGGTGGGGTTCGGGTCGCGGTCTTTTTGTCAAATGGCCTGCTGTCTGATAACTGGTTGGGTGTTCTGTTAAGTCGTGTGTGCAGGTTTACCAAACAAGACCCATGCAGGACTCGGTTTTAAACTACTTTGCGTCTCTCCTTCAGATAACTTCATGCATCCAATATGTGCCATTTACAGATATTTCCCTGAACAGTCACAGCTTTCGTATTAGTTTTTCATTTATTTTTACATTTTTATTTTATTTCATTTTACGAAAATGGTTTTAGATCAATTGTTTTTGTCTTAGTTTTTGTTTACGAAACTAACCTTGCAATGCAGGCAGTGTGTACTCTGTTGAATTCCAAGAACTATACTCTTCTAAATTATGCCTCAAGCCTTTTAACATCAGCTGGCATGGCTGCTGGCGTGGGCTTGTTTGTGGTCATGTTACACTAATCAAAGTGAATGACACATTCTCTGTCACTGATCAGATTGAGTATTAAAGAAAGCCTTCAAGCAAAAAAGCTAATTGTGGGTTTCTTGTCATTTTTCCCTTTTTATTTAATTTTACACTCTCCTTTCATTTATTTATTTATTGATTTATTGATTAGTAGAATAAACTTTTACTAACTATTATTAATACAATCATTTTATTAATCAATAATTGATATATTGATAAATCTTTGTACTTATCAATAATTAAGCTCTCTTTTGACTCCTCCCATTTTGTCACCTTTGAATTATAAGGTTCTGTCTAACATTTCTGTCAAAATTTAGTTATTAACATATTCTGTGACAATCTCTAATTATGTGATTTTCTTTTTTTGTAAGTTGTACACATTTTGGGACTTTTTATTTAGAAAACAAAAAGGTTCTATCCACAAAGTGTGGAATGCAAACAAGAACCTTATCATTCCAAGGTGATGATTTGTCCTTGTTATGATTTTAATCATTTATAAGTTTAACTGGCTATGTGTCTATTTGTTGAGAGGTGACTAAGGGTCTGACAGGTTAGACATTTACTCCTTTAGTTTGGCACCTTCCAGAGAACATATGCAGTTATGTTGTACTTTTTTTTTATTGATTTTAGAGTAATCTTGTTTAATCCTTAATTCCAGGGAGATAATTTGTTTAAAACAGTTGTGTGGTGCTTAATATTTCAAAGATGATTTTGAAGACAGCTTTGTAGCTTTATTCTGAGAGAGCAGGCTTCCTTACAGATTGTCGTGGCCCTGCAGTTTTGTTTATTTATTATAAAATACACAGCTAATTTTAAGTGGGCATTAATGGACCAAGATGGTATGGTTATGGTATCTACTAGCAAGGACTAGGTGGGTCATGCTTTGTTCACTTGTTATGCTATATTAAGCAATAATCGCAATTTGAGGACTTTGGTACGTTAGGCGTAACTTACGTAAGTTTGTAAGTTTAACTTGCAAATAGTCTTTGCTAACGGTAAGTTCTTGCTGGAAGATTAGAATCAGGACAAGCCGGATCCGGATCTGGCTCCTCTGTATTTAAATGCAAAATCTGTTTTAAATTCAGTCTTCCACCTCAAAAATATATGACATTTATGCTGTGATTTTTTTTTCTTTTTTTCTTTCAGTTTTGTAAAATAAATAATGCTTTGTAATCTCAATACTATCATTAACTTGCAATATTCCTGTTAAAATGCAATATTTCTTTCCCATTTTTTCATGTCTTGACTGTTATGTCCTATCACATATTTATACATGAACAGAGGATGTTTGTTAAGTTCAGCTTGAATTCTTCTTCAGAGTCTGTCTGACCAGAGGGGAGAATTCTCTAGATAAATAACTGAAGTAACAGTCATTGGACTTTTATATCTAATCTTCACTACAAACGAGCAACTTGTCTACTACTGTCTGTCTACAATGCAAGTACCCAATTTGAATAGTTATCTTGTCATGAAAAGCCACTTGCAATCATTGTACCGAAGCTGTAAGTCTTACCTCTGCAAAAGAAAAGACAGTTAAAAAAAAAAGTCTAAAAAAAAGTTTAGTCTACATTAAACTTTGTTAGCACAGGAGAACTGAAATTTGCAAACAGGGAAAAAGGGGAACAAAAGATGCCAGGACGTTTTTATGAGAGAAGTACACACATTTCTCACCTATAAATCACTCTTAACATGAACATGATGCACCTAAATAATGAATATAAAAAATAAATGTTGCCTTAAATGTGTTTGCTTCAATGATTTTTTAGGCTTGTGATTCTTGTATTATTGCACCTCTTGGGGAAGCTGACAAATTTAATTTACAGGTGCTGTTATCAAAGGGGGCAAAGCTGAAAAAAATTCAAACATTATTTTTCTGTAGGTTCAAAATAACATATATTCATATAATGTTATTATGAATTTAATAAAAAAAAAACATTCCTCATAAATTATTGTTTGTTTAACTATGATGTTAATAATTCAGATATTTTAATCACTGTAGTATATTTGTATGCTTATTTTGTAGCACACTATGGCGCGGAGGTCACAGAAAGAGTGGGCTGCAATAGGATGGCTGAAACTCAGCAAAACATAAGCAGTTAAATATTCTATTGTTATCTTTACAACAATGTTCAAGTTGGTCAGATCAGCCCACAATACTTTTAGCCTCTAGAAAAGTACAATATATGACCAACCAAGGGAGTGTTTTGCATTTGTACTGTAGATATGGGGCCCAGTTCAAATCAGCAGTTACTTAATAAGCGGCTATAGAACGATAAAAGTTGCAAAATAACACTCATACAGTGGTTATGCACACTCCTGAAATGTTAAGCAGACTTTTGTGGGATTATATTGATTCTTAATATTTTGGCTGGTATTTAATTCGTTTTCTCTGATTTGCTGAGCCTGGATCTGCTGTTGCAGTGCCCTCGTGTCAATTAAGGATGCAAAGTAAAACTAGATTTGCTTCATGATGTTCAGATTTTAGCATAAAACTAATTATGGACTGTAAGAATTTCCCCTTTGCCCAGGGTTTGAAGTTAAGCTGTTAATGTATAACAAAATGATTGTCCTCTCAACATTTAATCCCCATAACTCTGCATACATTTCTTGAAAATTGTTTCTTGACCAATAAGCTGGCCTTGAGCCATTCCCTGCACTCGATATAAGAGTTTGAGGGAACTTTCCGTCATCCCTCCACTTTTGAGTTTCCAACTCCTCAACTCTTTGTCCTTTCTCAAATCTGAAAGCTGTGTTTCCAGGGATGCTGAACACCAAGAAAACCATGAAGTCTTTCAGCAGTCACTCCTCTGTAAGTGTGAGCAGCAACATACAGACTCCCCTCAACCATTCAGGGATGGTTTTGAGAGAAGGCTGGAGCTCCAGTCCAGTCACATGCCCTCCAATTACAGCTGTTAAGGTTAATGAAAGTCTTCTGGCACCTCTGAACTTGGAGATTGACACAAACATCCTGGCCATCAGGACTCAGGAGAAAGAGGAAATCAAGTGGTGACCCATACTCAGAATTCATGCTCTGCATTTAACCCATCCAAAGTGCACACACACAACAGTGAAAACACACAGTGAACACACACCCGGAGCAGTGGGCAGCCATTTATGCTGCAGCACCCAGGGAACAGTTGGGGGTTCGGTGCCATGCTTAAGGGCACCTCAGTCGTGGTATTGCCAGCCCGAGACTCAAACCCACAACCCTAGGGTTAGGAATCAAACTCTCTAACCATTAGGCCACAACTTCCCACAAAACTTTTGTGTAGACCCTTTATGTTTTCAAGTCTAATCAATTGTATTGTGTTTGGACCTGGTTCGTATGCTGTCGTGAGTGACTGTGATCACAGTAGGCCCAGTTCTATCAGTGTCATATTTTAGATAAGACCCCCACTTGATTGACTAACCCAAAGGGACAATGTCCACACTTTCATAAACACACCTTTGTTGCCTTTTGGGCAATATCAGTTTACTATCATGCGCAACAGCCACTCCTTTAAACATACATTTTTTTTTTATAGAAACACACCTATCCGAGCACACACACAGCTAGCTTTGTACTTATATAATCTGTTCAATAAAGCACAGAGAGACTTTTGCACATTAATATGCATTTAAATATTAATTAGTAAAACTGCACTGGAAAAGTCAGAAATTGCAAGTAAATTTCACAAACAATTACTAAGAAACAACAAGTAACGCTGAATTAAAACTGAAAAAGTATTTTCTTATAAAATGAATCTGATAGCCATATATGTACTGTATGTATTATCATCTATCATAAGAAAATTTAGCTTTCTTTTATCACTCTCTTCTTGTCTTTCCCCAGGTGTGCTTCCTGGAACAGCAGAACAAGATGCTGGAGACTAAGTGGTCTCTGCTGCAGGAACAGACTAGCCACTGATCCAGCATTGATATTATGTTTGAGACCTACATTGCTAACCTGCTCAGACAGTTAGATGGCCTAGGTAATGAGAAAGTGCGCCTGGAGTCTGGCCTGCAGGACCTGACCAGCCTGGTAGAAGACTTCAAGAGAAAGTAAGACGTTTGTACACCAAAGCGTTTAGGGACATTCCACACACGCACATTCCAACAAACTTTGTACATTCCTTCTCAGGTACAGTATGAAGAAGAAATTAACAAATGGAATGACTGACAACGAATTTGTGCTCCTTAAAAAGGTCAGCTCATAATGTAAAAGCACACACAGATAGAGCACTTTTAAAAACTTGGAATGTAATTTGGACTGCCTAACAGATGAGAATAACTTCCTTTGGCAGATTTATGAGGCGGTACCATTTACTCCCTTCACATTGCTAATAAATCTTTTAGCACAGTCATATAATACATGTTACAGATAGAATTTATTGTATTAACTGATAGTAAAACTTAAGTCTTAATAACTCTTATGGCGTGTAAGCACGAAAAAAAAATAAAAAAAAAAATTCAGAATGACTGTTCACTGTAATTTTTATTCCATGTGTACAGGAACTGCATTAGCTCCAGACTCGGCTAAAAGACACACCAGTTGTTGTAGAGATGGACAACAGCAGAAATCTTGCCGAAGCAGAGAGCTGGTACAAACAGAAGGTCACTTAACTTTCTTGCACTGTGTGTTTGTGTGTGCATGTCACAAATCATACATTTTTAAACATGATTATTTTCTTATTATTATTTTCTTTTTTTGCTTTTCTAATGATGCACAAATGAACAGTAAATATGAGTTTATGTGTATGTGTCTGTATGTTCATGAGTGCTGTAAAATGTTAGTATGAAGAATGCAGATGACAGTCAGCAAACATGGGGATGACCTGAAAAACACAATGTAATGCGATCTAAGAATTGCACATATAAATTCTGAGATGGAACTCTATTTCACACTATTGTCTTCTGTTGAACTGCTTTATAGCTGAATTGAACTCATCATAATTTATTAACTTAAATGAACAGTTATTGAACTGAACTGATCAACATTGAACTGACTTGAGCTGAATAATGACACGGTTGTCTTTTTTAAAGTTGCTTTACAGCAGAATTTGAATTTGTGTCATATTTCAAGCCTGCATCACTGATTCTGTTTTTTTTTCCTTTTTATTACTGTAAAGCTGCTTTTAAATCTATTGTATACAGTGCTTTATAGATAAAGTTGACTTAATTTGACTATTCAGAGTCAAATGTCAAAAAACTAAAAGAATAATTTGTCAAAATGTCAGTAAACAATGCACAGCATACTTACAGCTTGATTTATTTTATTTTTTGACATTTGACAAGAACAAAGCAAGCATTCTTTCAGTAAATCATTTAATTAGTGTATTAAATGTGTGTTGATCTGAGATGATCTCAATTAATCCCAGTTGATCTTAAATTATATGTCAGAGTGTGGGAAGGATGTAATCTTTTGTCTCCTCTCATTTTAGCATTTAAACCATGAGGCGCAGATCAAAGAGCCAGAAGAACGAGGTGAACTACCTGTGAAAGATGCAAAACTGCGTCTGCAGGAGCTGGAAGCAGCTCTTCTGAGAGCTAAACATGATATGGCTCTTCAGGTGCATGAGTGCCAGTCATTGATGAACATCAAACTGGCTCCGGACATTGAGATTGCCACCTGTAGGAAACTCCTGGGAGGAGAAGAAAGCAGGTTGGTGCAGTTTTAGCTCTTGTTGAAACTATTAACACTTTAACAAAAGGGAATCATAATGGATTCCTGTGGGTGTCATGTATTATTATGTGTTCTTTCATAGACTGTATGGTTCATTCCAGACCCTCTCCATCTCTAAAGCACACTGTGAGTTACTTTATTCACATAAAGCATCTCTGTTTATAAAAAAATATGCTTTTTTGAAATATTTTACACCAGCTTCGCATATACAGTATTTAAGGTGCAGCTTTTGTGACTGTTCTCTGATATAATTTTTCTAAGCCTTGAACTATGACCTTGAAAGCAGCAACTTTACAAGTGTCTCATCACAGAGTTCTGGGAAATATGTTCAGAAAACAGTCCTCGAGCAGAAAGCTGTGACTGCAAAAGATGTCAGCTCTGGCAGCAGCACTGCCACCATCACCAAAAGCACAAAACCACCATCGTCACCAGTGAGAAGAAACTCGTAGCTACAGAGGGAAGTGTGCAAGGGATGGATAAGTCTACAGACAAACAAGAGTAGGATGTTTTTTGAACGACAGAGGAGCAGATAGGTGTGTTATGCACAGGGTCCAGGATCAGATTTTTATAGGTTGGCCTCCACCCCCTCCCCTGGGTTCAGTGAACATGTATAGTTTAGTTTCTGTTGCTGAGGTGTGGCAGATTAAACTGAATTACAATTCATTGCATTAAATATGTAGTATATTTCTACAGCCCTACAACAAACTATATAATAGATTATATATAATACTATATTATACAATACTACTATATACTATATAAAGTTTTCTACAAAATTTTTGTTCCTTATAGCTAAAAATTACTAAATGTCTGGCACTGTGAGTACAGTCAGAATGTACATGAAACAACTTGTTCACTTTTCTTATTTCTATTGAAAAACGAGCTGGAGGACAGATGAAAAAACAGTGAATGCAACACATCAGTTTTTGCTAATAAAATATTAATACTTTTAATATTGTATTAATAAAAAACAACGGTAATAGACACTTTGTTCTAAATATCTAGAAAATATATCTGGATATAATATTATTTTTGTTAATTGCAGCGAGTCTATGACGGATTTCTGGCAATTGGAAAAAGGAGGGGAAAAGAAACATGTATTGTTGTTGTTGTTCTGCCGGCAGACCAAAAATCATCCCCGCAACACAGTGATACTGCTCGCATCATACACAGTAGGGTTATTAGCAGAGAACACAGAGCAGAACTTGAATTTCAGCATTGGACGGTGGCTATTAAATGAAAACGCCACTGTTTTTCCATATTGCGCTATGTTCTTCCCGCGGCACCACTATGTCATTCAATGAAAGTGTGTTTCTGAACGAATCTAGAGAGTCAGTGATTCATGATCACCCATTCATTAAGACAGTCACTTGCTTCATTCCGGAAGGAATCAGCCGTTTGAACGAATCAATAGAAAAATTACTTAGTGATAAAATCAGAAAATTTAAATTATTTAAATCATTTAAAATTTCTTTATTTAAAATTTTATATTTTAAACATTAATCTGGAAATGAAAGTATGAATTCAATTGCACTCATGCCATCTCTGAGCTTCATTAAAACGTCCGAAAATGTACCTACAAACCTCTTATGTGTTTTTCTCTGACACCTCTGTAGTAGGCTACAAATACATTTTTATTAATACTAATTTCATATGTTTGTCAGCTTATTTATCATATTCTACTTCTTATATATTTTTTTAAATAAATTTTAAAAAGCTTACAAACATTTTTGAATGTTACATATAGATGAAAATGATGCCATTACAAAGGTAAAAAGAAAATATCCCTTTGAGTCAAATGTCACCTCGTATTAGGAAGGATAATTTTTCTTTATCAGAATTTTTTATTATTGATCAGAAGGTGCTCCAAATTTATTTTATTTATTTTTTTAATTAGGAGGACAAGTGGTCCTAAAAAGAAAAGTAAGCATAGAGCCATGTGTAACAGTATATTAGATCTGTGCATGTGGTCTTAAAGAGACAGCAGCCTAAATAAACCTGCTGCTACCTTTCATTATACAGTGAAGATTACCAAAGTCCTTTTAAGACAAGTCATGTCATTTGGCGTCCCTCTTTGAAACGCCTCTCAGGCACGCATATGTAACTTCTACTGTATTTCTAGACTGTATTTCTGGCTAGATCAGCCAGTGTGCAGCAGCAGTCCTAAAAGCATGTCTCAGAACGCTGACTGTTTCTATAGCAATGGGGATGCTTCCAAAGGCAGCTGCAGTGACTCGCTGACTTTACCAATTAGCGATTAGCTCTTTCATTCAGAAGGCGGGCTTCCTGTTACATTTTTCACCATTCAAAACAATAGGAGTGACATGACAAGTTAGACCTAACTAAAAGAAAAAATTAAGTTAATAAAGCCTACTGTTAATTTAATTATTATCTTGTTAATGTTGTTGTGCTATTGATTGTCATTGATTTATTTGTTCCTATTTTATTATATATTATTTACTTGTCTTTTAAAATAAATTCAATTCTGAGTGCATGTGATTCTTGGTTGGGGAGGGTGCGTGGTCCATGGGAAATAGTCCTGTCACCACAGCTGGAAAAAAATCCTAGGAAACACTGTATACATTTAATAAAATTAGAAATATGCCATAACAAAGCTAAAAAGAAAATGCCCCGGAAATCACTTTGAGTCAAATGTCTCCTCATATTAGGAAGGCAAATTTTTTTATCAGAATTTTTTTATTATTGATCAAAGGTGCTCCTAATTGTATATGTTTAATTATTAGGAGGACAAGCGCTCCTTTCATTGCAAGAAGAAAATACTGCTCTTAAACTGGGTGTGTGACAGGTATGGCTGTGGAATGGGGTTTGGCTGAGGAAAAATTTTCAGTCAAAATATGCATATATTATTATTATTATTATTATTATTTATTTTATTTTTGCTTCAACCCCTACATTCAGTAAAAATGCAGAATAGAAATTATGAGGTCGGGATTGCACCCATCCCTCCAGCTTACTTATTTATAGAACAAAAAAAAATGATAAAGAAAAAGAAAAATGTATGCATGTCAACAAAACAACTTTCTTTGAGTTTTGACATTTCTGCTGTTCTGCATTTTACTTAGAAGTTGCCGGCTTGAATGTGGTCCTTTATTGCATTTCCATTCTGAGACATCAAGAGGGGATTTGTAAATTAAACTTTACAAATAATAAAATGATTTTTAAAATAAACGTTTAACTTGAAAATAAAAATTTTAGTTTTTCAGTATATTTTGAAACATTTATGACATTATCTCCTCCCCCTTCAGCAAACACTGCCCTGTAAGGGAATTTAGATTCCACACCTACAGTATGAACTCTGTAAACCTTAAACTACTTCCTTAAACTGATTGACCTAATACTTAGCATCATTTTAACGCTATGGAATTATTTTTAGAAATAATCTATTACTTTCACAAATTAACTGAATGATCATAGGTATTGAATGATGGTATGCATAAATGAAGACACTGACAGAAAAAAAAAAAAAAAAAAAAAAATATATATATATATATATATATATATATATATATATATATATATATATATATATATATATATATATATATATATTGTCCATGCGTTGGTGACATGTAACAATAAGTTAGTGCACTGGAATTTCTCAAGTCTTGCCACAACATGCACAAAGCTATTATGTTCAGTTTTATGTGCACTCACTGACCCCAGCTGTGCAGTTATTTAGTAGTTATTACTATAGTAAAAAAAGCAGTTATGGCAGTTATTGTTTTCTTTAGTTTGTTATACAAAAGGTAAAATGAGAAACAAATTGAGGTAAGAAGAATGAGTAAACCCTTGTAGAGAATACCACGCATAGCAGCAGCTCAGTAGATGTGTAATTTTGGTGACAAACGTTGACACATGTTGGCCCCAGGTGTTTAACCCTGCCACACCTTAAACACACCTGACTAACCAGTCCCCTAAGATTCAGATCTTCCCTCCCCCACCTCCGCTTGCAACACATAGACCTTTATTCGCTCTGACTTTCTGCGATCAACAACTGCTCTGGTTTCTCTTTGCTTGACCTTTTACTCCTCCCTGCTATTAATTTATCATAGTATTTTTTTATATAATCTCCTGTCAAACCCCTTATTCTTTCTTTTACTCTCTCTGTGTCAGTCACTCACTTTCTTTGCAGGCCTCAACAGGCCGAAACTTTATTGTGGAGACCAACAGAAACTCAAGGGATTACAGGGCTGATGCTCTGGTCAGGCCTCTTCATAAGCCTACAAGAACTGCATTAAGTCGTTCACCTATAGCTTTGCACTCACAATGTGGAGATCTTGGGTATTGTATGATAATACCTGTGAAAAATCAGTCATGATAAAAGAGTTCAAAGACTTGCAGAAGCAGGCTAAAATGTATTCTCTTTTTCTCTTTTGGTTACACTATCAGTTAGGTTTAGGAAAGGGTTTAGTGTAGGTTGCAGATGTTATTCTTAAACGTGATGAACTCGCTTGAACCATTTAACAACACTCACCGGGCATTCATTTCTAACTAAATTTAATACAGCATTGCCAGATTTTCATTCATCTGTTTTGGGTAATATTGAATGCTTTTAGAGCCATTCTCTGGACATTAAATTTTTTATTTATTATTATTATTTAATTTTATTGCGAAATGTGCAAAAAGCAACATAATTAGTAGTTACAGTGTTGCTGATAGTTTAACATGTTGACAGACATTTGCAAAATGCATTAACAATTTAAGGCCAACAACCTGCAAAGCTTTACAGCAATGTCAAGACATGTTGCGTAAGCCAGATCTTCAGTGGTAAAATCAAAAGTATGTTGTCATCTTTAATCTGTTAATCTTATCTATAACCAATTTCTTCAAAAAATTGTAACCACGTACAGTACCAAGTACATTTGTCATCTGAATTTATATTAACAAAAAATTCTCGAAATGAACTTAAGTAACACATTTGCATGCACACACACCCACACACCCACACCCACCCACCCACACACACACACACACTCTCTCAAAACCACAACCAGAGTTTTGGCTTTTATCAAGGCAGATCTGTTTTTGGTGAAACAGTTCTATAAAGAAAGATGTTTTGCAGAGTGATAATCAAATTAAATTTTAAAGGACTCATTCGTACATTTTTGCAGGTTGCACCAACATGCGCATATTGAGCGTGTGTACAGATATTTGTCACTTCATCTCAGCCAATCACAATGCAGAAATCCTTTGACAGTTCTTGTGGTATCCCTCCCTCTCCACAATGGCATCTCCACCTTTAATTTATAATATAGTTCTGGCTGCTATTTGTCATACTTTCACAGCACTTTTAAAGTAGAAGATCCACAGTTTGTAAACAAGTGTGTTTGCATGTGCAATTGTAATTGTAACTAATTACAATTAAAGGTGAATTTAAGTTACAAATTAAAGTTGAATTTTCTAAGTTTTTTTTGTGCAATTTTTCAGAGACATTGCACGCAGAGCATGTGTACGGATGCAGGTTTGAATACAGCCAGGTGTGATGAGCAATTAGGGAAATGTGAAATGCTTAAAAACTTTTGGACGTATTCATGAAAAACAGCTGAGGTTGTCTGTAGAACAGAATGCAATTTCTAACAAAGGGAAAGCATTTCATGAACATTTAAAAATGCCATTGTTTCTATTATATATATTTAATTTAGAGCTATCAGATTCTGTTTTTGCTTTCGTGCAATGTCTTTGTCATGTTAAAGGATCTTGAGTTACAGGTTTGCTGTACTTGCACTGCTTTTCCTTCGGCTGCAGGGACACATCAAACACACCCCATACACCTTTTCATTCTTTCTCTTCATTTGAATAAATTACTGAAGGATATTTCTGAGAGGTGTGTCTCATTCTCAAGCTGTGGTAAACAATAAAAGTAGCTATTTCAGCTATTCTGCTTTAATTCTCACCATCAGTTGGTCCTTAGGTGTTGAGGTCCACTCGATACTGCCTTCTCGAAAAAACTTGAGAAACCAACAAAACACAAGAGCTGAAATTACTGGTTTGAGATTTCATTTGTAGGACTGTTTCAACCGTATTAGATTTGTTTTATCCACTAAATGCTTATTACCATTTATTTGCAAACTTGCAAGGGTGTACTGCAACATAAGTGTTACTGCGAATTAATTTTGCGGTATAACTTATGTTGCATTACACCCTTGCAAATTCCAAAAGTTTCAGTCAATAAACAAGCTTCAAATGTGGTCCTTTTTATTATTTAAATATTTAATTTAAACTTATTTAAGCCAGAGCAGTGTGTGTGTGTGTGTGTGTGTACATACAGGTGTTTTGTCACCAGTGGAGATCAAGGTGCACAAAAAAAGAGCACTTACACAGAGACTCCCAGTCTTTTAAAATAACACTGTCACACTTGAAGATAAATATGCTGTCATATGACAGATACTGAATGCACTTCATGCAGTATTTGCAGTGATGCGTTCAGACCTGTGTACAGTACTTTAATACATTTGTCAATGTTTCACAATGCTGAAACTGAAGGAGCTTATTTAGTGACATTTCCCTCTACCAAAAGCGGTAAATCCTCACACTTGTCATTGAAGACGAGTGTAACCTGTATGGGTGTAGATGTGTGTGAAGGGACTGTCCACTTTACCAAACACATACCCTCACCGTGAGGATGATAGCATCTTTTGGGATTAAATCTTTGATATCTGTATAGCACATGTGTGTTTGATAAGTAGCATACATTATATTGACTCTGAATAAAGTTATTGATAGAAAAGATTCATAATATTAGAAGACTGCAAACTACAAAAGCAAAACTAGAAACCCCCTCATCCCCACCCACAGGAACGCCTCAGCCTGGCATGATCCACACCCTCAAGGCCCTGTGGACTGAACATTCACTAACCTGTCACTATAGGAAAATACTATCAATATGTCATACAAACTTAGCAAACTGCATGTCACATTTACATTTACTTAACACACACATAAACCCACTTATATGATTTACTTCACCTGAAAAGTGTGCAAACTCAAGGGAACACCTACTGTAAAAACAAACCTGAGATTTAAGTTCAGTTGAAATTGTGGGTTTGACCCAGATGTGTGTGCCTGTTGAAAGGTTACAAAAGAAATGCATGTGATTGGTTGGTGCAGGTTGCTATATGAGTAATGCTACTACAAAGACTGACATTGTATTTATGTAATTCTGTCATTTAAAAGGCATGTTTTCTTGATAGGAAATTAGTTATTTCATTAATATGGCCTCAAATTTATTGAATGAGTACTTTTCTCATCTTTTCATTCTGCAGTGTTCTCATTACACTGCTATTAAATCATTTTACAACAAGGTTCAGTTCATCAATGTTTGTTTATTTATTAGAGTAACAGTGAACAACATAATTGTATCCTTTTTTAAAACTTTTTAAAACTATTTATTTATTTATTTATTTATGTTGTTTAATATACTAGTTACAAGTTTACTATTTTTTGGAAATTGTTAAAACACATTTTCATTTATGCCACTTGAAACGTACAGTATATGTAGTAATTAACATTCATTTAGATTGGATGCTATAAAAGATATTACGCAATAATATTTTTGTATGATAAAGGGTGTTTATGACAGATGTGGTAGAAATGCTTAAATTAAATAAAAACATCAGATTTAAAACATTTATCAAATATTTGTTATTAGATATAATATGAAAATGATCAAAATAGTACATTTTCACATTTTTATATAATTTAGTTAACAATTAGTTAATGTTAATTTAATTAAATTTTTTTTTTTTTTTATTTAATTTTATTGCCAACAGTTGTGAAGTTTATTATAATTATTTCAAAGGTTGTTTGCTTAAAATTTCAGGGGGGTCATAATGCATTAATGTTGATTTATTCCATTTGAAATGTTGAAAATGTATTAATATTATTATTAATAATATTAGTTTAGATTACATGCTGTATTTATGTTCATTTTATGATACCTAATGCTATAGTAAAATGTTACCTTTTTTTCACCCAATTATTTGTATTACTTTTAGTTGGAAATTAATGTAATATTATCACAGCTTTATATTCTATTCCAGAGTAATGACCAAACATGAAATAAGTAAAGTAGATTTAAAAGTTCAAAGTCTCTCACAGCATTATGGGCAATCATATTTAGTATTCTTATGTTAGTTTTGATTGACAGGTCCTTCAGATTTCAGCCTTTATCATTGTTATGAAAAAGTGGGAAACTAAATACTAAAGGCTGAAGGATATCAGAAACTAATAAGAAAAATGTGCATGCACAAATACAAGTGCAACAGAATAGACAGAGAATAACATAGCAAATAGCACATGGATCAGTGGCATTGACCAAAAAAAAAAAGCTCAAGTTTGTGTGCTTCACTGTAAAGTTGCTATGATGAAAATGTATGGCATGTGTTACCAAGGGCAGAGCGTGTGTGAATTGTGCCTGTATGCTGCCATGGAAACCATTTATTCTAGAAAAGATGACTGGAATAAATGGTTTTAGATACAGCATACCACACAGTTCACCACAAATTAATGCACCACTAACAGAAAAAAAGTGAGTTACAAGTGAGTCAATGTCTGTTTGTTTTTTTCATAGTTCTAGAAGGAATTCCAACCCCTTTAACAGAAGAAGGTGGAGCTAAAAAGGCAGAAGTTACATTTAAACAAAATCCAGCGGTACTACTGTTACTAAACTTTTTTCCATATTGCTTATGAAAATAATAATTAAAATACATTATATGGTTTAAAATATGTGTTTATATTGCAAAGGAGGGTCAAAATGTTTAAAAAGTACAGTTCACCACAGTTTTTAGTTTTATGAATGGAATGCATGACGTGAAAGATGAAATGAAGAGGAAGACTGAATCAGAGCTCACTGTATTAATGTGGACAGGAAGTCTACATTCATAAACTCAGTGGTTGCTAGGCACTGTAAAGACAAAAAGCAACAAAAGCAAATGTTACAGGAGTACGTTCTTCTGAGTCTTGAGTCAAGTCTGGTCTTTGTTTTATCCTTAGTAAGCAAATGTGATCTCACTGCTTTATGCTAACACTTCAAAACGTATTTTAGAATGGACAATCTCTTCCATGGTCACCTCACTGTTAGTTGCTAGATTATAGGCGCATTACCATAAGATTAGACTATCTGCTAATGATGTAGAAATTGTACACCACCCAGCCGCCCTTCTCTGACTTCATCTCTCTGACCTTGTCAATGCATAAAAGATTATCAAGACTAGACAATACAGATTGGGAAGTTTTGGTTTAGCTGGTTAGCATGGTCTGGTTAGCTCTTGCCGGTAGATGGTGTAACTACCATCTGGGCCCAAAAGCTTCTTTCTCCATTGATGACCATTGAAAAGTAATTGGAAAATTAATAAGAATAATATTTTTTGAAAGCAAAATCCATCCATTTTTCTAACTGCTTAGATTTGCTGTAATGCTGGAACTAGTGTTGCATTCAATATACACTGTAAATATCTTATATTATAGTAGTTGTTTCATGGATGTTTGTGATCGGCAGATTGTGATAGAAATGTTTAAGTTGAATTCAATTCAGGATTAGAATATTAAGAAATGTTTATATTACCTATGTTAAAAAAAAGGATATTGGTTTAAAATCTTGGTAGAGTTTTCAGTGAAAATGTATAGGTCAGAGAAAATATTACTGTACATCTGTCATTGATATCTTGCTCTACTGCATATGTTCTATTTATATTTGCTTCACATCAGCAGATCACAAAATGTCTTTTATTCACAAAAGCTTTAAGTATTATAATGTTTTATTACTTTTTTTTAACTGCACCTATTAAGATTATTTACACTTGTCTTGTCTACCCATTAAAATATGGACGGCTCAGAACATGTTTTATTTGGAAAAAGAACTGACTTTATGAATGAGTAATTGTTTAACAATTCATGTTGAACAAGTTGGTAATTGCTGTCTGTAATGATATTCGAATTAGTAAATGGCCATGAGCTACTGGCACTGAACTGATGTATCTCCCACATTAAAGTGAATCCTTTCATTCATAAAGTCTTAATGTTCTGCCGGGAGCTTCAGCAATATTCAAGCACCCATAAATCTCCATCTCGCTCTTTTTATTGCATTTCCTAGTGTCTATCTTTTGCACTTTTATAGAATCAATCACATATTGTGAAAAAAGTGAACCTTGTCATGTAATGACTTTTGGTAAGTCATTTTGTTTGTTTGTTTTTAATACAGAATATGCAATTTAGTATAAAAGTCCTCAATTTTCTGTTTTAATGGATTTGCATCAATTCTTAAGCAGAACATACACAAAACTGCATTAAACAGTAAAATAAAATAAATGTAAAAGTAATGTACAAATATGTCAAACCAAGGTTCTGATTAACATAAATTATAATTACAGTCTGAATTCCATAAAATAGCTAAATATAAAAAAACACGTGACAACATGCCCTAACCTGAAAAAAAAAGGCAGGTTCCTGACTTTTTAGTTAAAATCCATATCTAAAATATAGCTGGACCCTGGCCTCTCCAGTCTGTATGTGTGCGAGTGCTTTTATTTCTATTGAGTTCAGTAGTAAATCTGGTGATATTATGTGTGTGCCTGAAACACATAAAAAGCGGCTCTGTGAAATGGCACACCATGAGGTTATTTGAGCACCCTTATTGTCACTGATTTCTATATATGTTCTCTATTATAGATCAGTGCTTATTGTATTAAAGTATTCTATGCTGGTTCACAGCATTTTCAGAAGTTACCTACTTTCTGACAATTAATGAGATACTCCAGAGTGAGTTTCTTTAAGTTCTCTAGGCCAACACCCATACACGATAAAAAGGTATACTCATGTTGTGAGGCAGGAGAAGGAGGAGAAAAGAGGCATGTAGATACAGAGCTGTTTATAGCCTTCTTTCACCCCTTTGGTCTTTGAAACAAAAAAACTAATCAATTGAGGAAAAATGAACACTTAATAAACACTGAGAAGATACAAAAGTATCTGGCTCAGTGCTGCACAAATAATCATAACAAAAAAGTTTTTATGCAATCTCTATTGTAGTTAAAATAATTTATGACCTCTGATAAATTGGTTTAATAGACTTCAATTAAGTTTGTTTTTCTGTATCCACCTATTACACATTGATGGTCATGATGAGTGTTGAAAGAAAAGTCCTATCTGTGTACATACAGTATCTATGATGTACTTTTGTATAGGAGTTGCTTGTGTGTCTTGTGCATGGAATACCTGGTACATATCTTGATGACCTTCAAGAGAAGAAGTTAGACAATAGCACTTTTGGGTGGATGGAATCTGTGTGATTCTTGACATTAAATTTGTAGTTGTTGCTTCTTAAGAAAGGGTGGGTGGGTGTAGCACTTCATGGGAGTGGGCTTCAGCACACTGCATAGTCTGGAAATACAGACCTGACAAGTTTCATTCATCTGACCTCTTAGAATTTAATTGAAACCTGACTGAAACTCTACTTTATGCAGTAAATGTCAGTTGGGTCCTGTTTGTTGACGCAGGCCTTCCTTCTAAAGAAGTCCCTTTCTTTAGTAGTCCCAAACATGTCTTTACAAAACAAAGTTGTTTTAGCATGATACAAAATGTCAGAATTTCAACATTGCACATTTACATATCAATTTGCTAAATACACGACTGAAAAAAATAAATAAATAAAAAATGTTTAAAAAAAAAACGGCTGATTCTGGCCTGGTAGCTTTAAGGCAGTCTTATATGCAAGACGCACATACCAAAGCAAAGTCCCTCAGGCAGGTGAACAAGTCTCTAAAGGACATGTACATCCAGGCGTGCAACATTTAGCAGCAGAAGGACTCATTGTTCAAATAATTTTTGTGATCAGTTCTAAAAATGTTAAAGACTGTAGTGTTTTAAAGTAATTAGTTCTTGGTATTATTACAGCCCAGAAATGCTTAACGTGAAAGAAAACCTAAAATAATGAGTTCCTTCCAAATGGGTTCGAAATGGAAATATTGAATGTATCATCTATGAAAAGGACAATGAAAAAGTAATAACAATCGCATCCCCCATGCATTATTAAAAATTAAAATGAATGAATGTGCTGTTCAGTTGGGTTTTTGCTCTGTTGACTTTTGTTTTGCATGCTTTGAAAATGCAAACAGGTGTTGTATGTTTCTCTTGTTAATCCCCTTCAGATATACAACTCTGACTCGACTGGATTAAAACATGATCCTGCTTCATTTTATCAGATCTAGACTGTTGGGTGTCATTGAAATGCATATCAATAGAAGTCCTGTTCTGTGCCACCACTGTTAGATTCGCAAATATGGTGCTCATCTAAAAACGATTCCACCCACATGACTGATAGGTGGCTGCATACTTTAGTCTTTTATGTAAAGAATGTAACAATGTACATCTGAACTGCTCTCATTAAAATAAAACTGCAAAGGAAAAATTATTCAAACGTGCATCTATTTTATATGTTAATCCATGTTATCATATGTTAATTTTTATGTTTCAAATATTTATTTCAGTGCATGCTGTAAGTCAGCTGATGATCCTAATAAAGGGTGTGTCCATTCTTGTCATCAGTTCTTAAACCAAGAATGTTCTAGACGCAGATCTTTGTCTCTCATCATTACACATGACGCTTTTATACACAAATAAATGCTAATGTATGTATACAGTCAAACCAAAAATTATTCAGACAGATATTATAAAAAAATAAATAAAAAAAAAAAATTCTAGTGTGTGCTGGACACTATAGTTCATTTATGTGAGTCTGGATAGCAAAATAAAGTAAACTATGACATATTACACCCAAAAATTCTTCATAAAGTTGACTAACAGTTAAATTTATACAAATTTAGGACCTAAAATTATTTAGACACTTTGACCTGATCATGCTATTCTTTAGTGTTATCTGACATTATCAAGATGAATTTGTTCTGACACAGTTTAACACTGAGTTATTGTCATAAATAAATATATTACCATTTTCTAAACCCTAGCGAATAAACTGTGATAATGTGTGAGATGTTGAAGGTGTTTGAATACATTTTGGTTTGACTGTATATTTATATATCTCTCTTTATATGTGTAAGTGTTTATGTGGAAATCTAAATCATTAATATATTCTGTCCTCAACCTTGATGCAAACATATTTGCATATTCTTATTCACAATACACTAAAACTTGAATATTCATACTCATAATACACTATTCCAATTCAAATGCATTTGAATAATGCATTTGCATTGCAATAATGTCAAAGGTGACAAACCCTGTTATGTTATTAGGAGCAAACGATGCACTTTGGAAAATATTGATAATACACCTTAACATCAGGACAGTTAAACGCAAAAACAAAAACATGCATGCACACTGATAAGTGCACATGAATAATGCCCAAAAAGTAATGAACGAGTCTGCACACTCCAGAAAGCCCCTGACCAAACCCTTGTCTGATTACTATAATGGTTTGCTGCAGTAGCCCACAATGTCCTGGAGTTCCAGCCTGGACGTGCAGTTTCTTGCCTTTCCTGTGGTGGAGTTTAGAGCCATAAAACACAGCTACTGTGCAGAAGTGTGTGTGTACATTTTCCAGTATCAGTACAGATGGAAACTGGGGTTGGGGGTGCCCTGTCGGTTCCAAACACTAGCAAAAGTAGATGGAAAAAAGCCATTCATAAATGTGAAAGTTGCTTCGCGGCCCACCCTGCTGAGAAGTTCAGAGGTTACTCACTAACTATGGTTGCCCAGCCAACCAGATACTGAGGAAGAAACACACCCGCTGGCAGACTCTGAGAGCTACACTGTCTTCTATCTTTTTTTCAGAGTTTCTACTGGAATGTCTGTCCAAGAGTCTCTGCCCCTCCTCCTGTTTTCTCATTCCACCTGGGGCAAAGCCTGGGGCAGGGTGTGACACCAGTTATCGCCACTTTCTCTCTGTACCTGACTAACAGGTAGGGCGTGTGGGAGAATGCATTATTATGCGAGTGTAAGTTTGTGAGCAGGTGGCTCCGCCTCTTGAGTGTGTGCATAAAAATCGGTCAGCCAGCTGCAGAGGGACACTCAGAGGGACTTTGACTCTCCTTTGTGAGCAACCTCCTCTACTCCTCTCTCAGAGAGCACTCTCATACCTCCTTCTCAGCAGCTCTAAGACACAGGCACCATGACAAGCACCAGGTCTGTCCGCTTCAGCACCAGTGGCTCCATGAGGAAGTCTGGCTACTCCAGCCAGTCAGCATACGCAGTTCCTGCCAGCTCTAGCAGGGTCAGCACAGTGACCAGTGTCAGGAGATCTGGCGTGGGTGCCGGTCCAGGCTTCGGTGCAGGATTTGGTGCTGGAGGCAGCAACTACAGCTTCAGCAGCAGCAGTATGAGTGGAGGCTACGGTGGTAGTCTTGGTGCTGGTTTTGGTGGAGGTCTCGGTGATGGCTTCGTTCCACCTCACATCACCGCTGTAACCGTCAACCAGAGCCTGTTGGCCCCCCTTAACCTAGAAATTGACCCCACAATTCAGGCTGTCCGCACTCAGGAAAAAGAGCAGATCAAGACCCTCAACAACCGCTTCGCCTCCTTCATTGACAAAGTGAGTATTCTTGGATTCAGTCTCTCTTAAAATAACATTGACTTTGACATATTATGCAAATATATAATGATATTGCTGTGCACAGAGCATGTGGTGTATTCAAATACAGAATTCTAATTTTATTACTAAGTATGACCTTTGAACCTGTGACTCTTAACACTGGATGCTTTTAGTATTACTAAATAGCATAATACCTTGCAGCTGAAAAAAAAAAAGAAAGAAAGAAAGAAAATGGAAAAGAAAGAAAGAAAAAGATTGACACAAATGTTTTCTCTTGCACAAGAGCTTTCTTTAAGCATAGCTGCAAGCTAAGTATTTTTCTTAGATGTAAAAGTTTAATCTGTTTACACAAGAGCCAGTGTGTATTTTAACTAACTGGGCAGAACAATCAATGTAGTAGCTATAATCTAATAATCTAATATATATGTAGAACCATTGTACTAGATCTCTCTCAGTGTGGCTTTAGCCTTGGAAAAAAGTCCTCAAAAACCCATGACTGAGGCTTTCCAAAAAATGGGTGGAGTTTGGGTAATAACCTAGCAACCATGTGAGCTATAGATACACACATACTGTATATACAGAGCACTAGAAGTAATCAGTGTGTTTGTAGTCCAAAGTCTATCGTGCATTTTTTTATTTCATCCTCTGTCTAAAAAAAAGTAACAGTCAACTCCGTTATGCTCATATTTGGCTGACAACGAACACTTCACAACTTTCTGAGCAAATGTGGAAAGAAGACACAACTTAAAGGCCATGTAATCAGCATATACACACACACACCTTTATTTTGTAGTGCCTGTGGGAGAATTTGCAGTAGGCAGTGTGTGTCCAGGATGAGTCATCTGGACCAAAGATACCAGATGCTCCAAACTTTTAGTCTGCTTTTTAATCTGTTTACAAGTCAAAGACTATGCCAATAAATGCCTTTGAACTTTTTCCGATGTTTAAGATAACAGTGACATGTAAATCATTATTAATGTAAGATAGTTAAATAAACATGTCTTGAAGAAAAGGGCACTAATATTTCCAAGGTACATCCAGGTTGTGTGTATATATATATATATATATATATATATATATACACAAGTTTAGTAGATTACTAGCTAGACAGGTGCTGTTATATATGGCTAATTTCCAAAGACCATACACAAAACTCTGCCTAAGGGTGTGGCAGTCTTGTTTCTCTGATGTTTTATCTGATAAGTAATGCAGGTTTGGGGCAAGGCCATTGGTGTTTTTTTTTCAGTCTAGGAGTTTGTAGCTTGTGTGCAGCACTGCCACACCCAACCAGTCCACTTTCACCCCCCCCCCCCCCCTCCACTCCACCCTGCAGAAAAATGCCTACTAAAATGACTTATGGCCATTTGTATTCCCCTAAACGATACTTCCAGGGAATATACACAAAGAGACTTAAAGAGCCAGGACTACAAAGGAGTCATACAGACAAAACCATCAATATATTTCATTTATTCATTCATTCACTATTTTATTTTCAGAATGCAATCTTTCTCCACTACATTTTTAACCTTCATGGAACTTGAATGTGATCATTTTCAAATAAAAACACTAATTTATTTATTTATTTCCCCAGGTGCGTTTCCTGGAACAGCAGAACAAGATGCTGGAGACCAAATGGAGTCTCCTTCAGGAACAGACCACCACCCGCTCCAACATCGATGCCATGTTTGAGGCCTTCATTTCTAACCTGCGCAGACAGCTCGATGGCCTGGGAAATGAGAAGATGAAGCTGGAAGGAGAGCTGAGGAACATGCAGGGCATGGTTGAGGACTTCAAGAACAAGTGAGTTGTAATTTTGAAATTGAATGAACTGATGGAAAAAAAAACACTGAAAAAAGAATAGATTTAATCACATTTTTCTTTCTCTTAACAGGTACGAAGATGAGATCAACAAACGTGGTTCAGTAGAGAATGAGTTTGTTCTGCTCAAGAAGGTAAAGACCATTAATCGTTTTCTTTTAAAGACTTCGATTTTTTTACGCCATTACTCATTTTTTTTCCTCTATTTTTCTCCTTTTTTCTCCTTTTTTCCTCATTTTCTCTTAGGATGTTGATGCAGCCTACATGAACAAGATTGAGCTGGAAGCCAAAGTTGATGCTCTTCAGGATGAGATTAACTTCCTCAGGGCAATCTATGAGGCTGTAAGTTAAATTCTGTTGTGTTTGGCCAACCAAAACTTGTTAGCATAGGCAACTGCTGCTTTGTAAGGGCAGGTAATTTACTGATTGTTTGGTCTACGTTTGCAGGAACTGCGTGAGCTCCAGTCTCAGATCAAGGACACATCAGTCATTGTGGAGATGGACAACAGCAGAAATCTGGACATGGACGCCATTGTGGCTGAAGTTCGTGCTCAGTATGAGGACATTGCCAACCGCAGCCGTGCCGAAGCAGAGAGCTGGTACAAACAGAAGGTGATTCAATCTCTTACAAATCAACTTACAAGATCTCCTCAGATGTGGCTACACAAGTACTCATTTGTGTCAATAAATGTTACAGTTTGAGGAGATGCAGTCCTCTGCTGGTCAGTACGGTGAGGACCTCCGCTCAACCAAGGCTGAGATTGCAGAACTCAATCGCATGATCGCCCGCCTGCAGAATGAGATTGATGCCGTCAAAGGACAGGTAATGATGAGCAAGGTTCGATATATAATTGTTTAGCATACTATTTACGTAAAGAAGATGACATTATGTATGTTATTGTCATTTTAGCGTGCCAACTTGGAGGCTCAGATCGCTGAGGCTGAGGAGCGTGGAGAGCTGGCAGTGAAGGACGCCAAGCTCCGCATCAGGGATCTTGAAGATGCCCTCCAGAGGGCCAAGCAAGACATGGCCCGCCAGGTGCGCGAGTACCAAGAGCTCATGAACGTCAAACTGGCCTTGGATATTGAGATCGCCACCTACAGAAAGCTGTTGGAAGGAGAGGAAAGCAGGTAGGACATTTTAAAAGAATATTTCTTTGACATTTATTTTCTTTGAAAAAACATCACTAAACAAAACTGTTGTCTTTTTTACTCTAGACTGTCCAGCGGTGGAGCTTCCGCCACCATTCACGTGCAGCAGTCCTCTGGAGGTCTCTCCTCTGGTAAATAAGTCTCCCTCTCTCTCTCTGGATCACTCCACCTTTCTTATAATCTCATTCTTCAGATACGTTTCTAAACTTCCTTTCTCTTGTAGGGTTCTCTGGTAGCGGCTCTGGATTCGGGTATGGCGGTGGTTTCAGTAGCTCTTCAGGATTTGGTGGTGGATCAGGATACAGTAGTAGCTCCATCCGCAAAACCAGTGTTTCCAGTGTCAGCAGTAAACGCTATTAAGGAGAAGCGTCCCCCAATCTATACCAGCATCCTATCTTCCTTACTTGCAACTAGATCACTTGAACCTTCTTACAACTCAAACCATATATGGTGCTATATTCTAGCCAGACAGCTATCCCCTGTTAATGAGGAGATGAGGACAATGATTTCTTAAACATAAAATAAGTTTTAGGTTGCTCTGTGAATTGATGGTAGTTACCCATAACATACATCTCTTGACTGGTGGTGTCACTACCATTTTAAATCATCAATCCAACTACACTAAAATATCACCAGAAAGAATGTGCTCCCAGACACTGAATTTGTTTATTTCTGCACTGATATATATGAGAAAAGTGAGACTTGAATGAAATATATAAGCATGGAAACCACTGGAGCCAATTAGACCTTTAACAACAATAGGATTTCAGTCTCATTAGCATAACCACAAGCAGTACCATGGTTTCACTGGATCAGAGATGTGCTGTACAGGTCCTGAATGTCCTGGTTGAATGTTTTGTGCTGTTACAAGCTCCCTGCTGTATTTCTGTTAACTAATATAACTTTTGTCATTATGCATTGGCTGTCAGTATTAGTTTACCTATTTACTATTAATAGTACAATACTGTCAGCCCGTAACTGATGACAATGACTTGTGGGCTTCCAATGTGCAGTTACCTCACATTCAAGGGAGATAGGAGATCTGTTACAACAAAAAACATGCACAATGGCATTTCTGTGGGCCATCCCTCTTAAACTTTGTGTACTTGCCAAGTTGAGAGCTTCATTTACTGTGGCGACTGTACTACCTGATACTTTCCCCTGTATTCAAACTGCTTCCAGAGCATATTTTTCAGTCCCTGTTATCAATGGAAAAATGCAACAAAACTGAAACCATGTTCAACCAGATTTATGTTGTATTGATTGACTTGACATCAAATGAATATCTGAATACAATAAATCTGAGACTACAAGTTTTGTTTGGATTTGTCTTTCATTGCTTTTTGGTGTTAAAATGTCTTCCCCATATATGGGCAATTTTTACAGTACATCAAAGAGCTCCATATGAATAAAAATTAGAAAATGGAACCCCAAAACTATAGACTATATTTACTATAAAAATATATAATAAAAGGATTTTTTTAAATACATTAAATATAATTACAATAAAGTTGATCCACTTTATGTTGAACATCTTGTAAGGTATTTTGTATTTGTTGCAATCATTACAGACTCCCTAGGTCTTATTTCTCTTATAACACTATAAGTTCATCATATTATCATATTATCAGCTTATCAACATATAATTTTAGCTAGAATCCCGCTTTCCCTTATGAAGCCAAATTTTAATACCTAAATACTATCTTCTCACATTTTCAGGAATCTTTGTACAAAATTATAGCAAAATTCACTTATCTCCTTTTTCAATATTTATCAGACATAACATTTAATGTGTATAATGCAAAAGACAAATAGAAATGCACATCAGTTAAGTTAAGTTAAGTTAAGTTAAGTTAAGTTAAGTTAAGTTAAGTTAAGTTAAGTTAATTTTTAATACTAAATTCTTACCAAAAATACTGTTTTGGCACACGCAATGTGGTGTTAATTGTAAAATGTAGCGTTTCTGTTAAAGCCAGAGCATTGAAAAACATAGTTGCAACAGGCTTAGATCTCACCGGCATCGCTGCGTGAGAAAAAAATACAAATAAAATAATTTGTAATGCCATTGTTTACCCACTAGTAATAATATACTTTATATAATAATATATATAATAAATAAAATCAGCAATAATATAAAAAAATGAAGCACAATTGTTAGTTTATCTAAATGTATTTTTGCTCATTACATTATTGCAGGTTTGTATTGCACTTTTTTAAATTAATTTTGTTGAATACTACATCTATTTTTTTTTGTTTGTTTTTGCGAGTGGAATGAATCGATGCACATTCACATTTATTCTAGAACTACATCATGTTCACACAGCGCACATAATGCCTCTGTACTTCCGATTTCTCCCAATATGGGGACAGGAGACTTGTCAGTCAATAAATGGGAAAACAAAGTAAATTGCGTTACCTTTTTGAAAAAAATATCCTGATTACCTAACTTGTGTTACTTGTAATGTGCTATAATATATATATATATATATATATTATAATGTAATATATACATATATTACAATAGACTGTTTAACCTTCTGCCCTCCGGGAGGCGCTTCAGGAGCCTCCAGCAGATTCAGGAACAGTTTTTTCCCTACATCTGTCTCCTTACAAAATTCTGCCCTCTGACACCCACCAACACCCCCCTAGTGTGATTTGTGAGAAACAGTTAACCAGTTGGTTCCAGGGAGGACAGGGAGGATGCAATAGTGTGAAGTTTGTGACAGGGTTGTAGTAATTTTCACCCTTTAAAAAGATTGGGGTGCACAGTCACTTTGGGAAGAGAGATGGCAGCTGGGATAGAAAGAGAGAAACAGAGTGACATTTCATTAGAAATTTCTGATGCATAATACATTAAGACATAATCACATGCATAATCAAACTTCCATACGACTAAGGTAACAGGGTTACTAAATTCAGAATATGGATTCTTCAGTTCAGTCCGAGTAGATTTGTACCAGCACACAATTTTTCCATCAAACTTGGCCGCCGCAGGGATAAGGAAATATTTTGTATCTGATCATCTGATGACCTTAGAGGTCACTCAGGCTTCTGTGGTTTCTGGGCTCTGTGAGGGGCTTTTCTACTTGCCCACAGACACAGTTATGGGATAAGGAGCACTCCAAAGGGTGGCACAAGCAACCTCTACTATAGTGTTTAATGCAACATTACTTTCATTTACTCTGAATTGATAGAGCATATGGGGGAGGTAAGAGACAGAATGAGAATGGAACAGAAAAAGAAAAGGGAGGACAACTTATTAATGACAGCAATGTCAAGCTAACAATTTTCTCCTAACGTGTTCCCTGGGATATATTTAGCAAAGAATACTGAAAAAAATGCATCTTGGTTTCCACATACAAAGGTGTGCAACATTGAAAATAATCAGAAACGTGTCTTGAGAACTAAATAAGCATTATTAGAATGATTTCTGGAGGATTATGTGACACTGAAGATTGCAATAATGGCTGTTGAATTAAAAATTCAGCTTGCAATCACAGGAATAAATAACATTTTAAAATATATAAAAATACAAACCACTTATTATAAATAACAATCTTTCAAAACATTTAAAAATTATACCAAACCCCAATAACATTGCAGAGCAAAAAAAGGTAAAATGAATCTTAAGAATCTTAATCAACATGTTACTGCAGGCATGATGAGCTTATTGCATATTATTACACATCTGATTCAATGATCATTCAAGTTTTTACACTACAAAATAGGCTATATGTACTTTTCTAGAAGAATCACAACAACCTAGAAATCTTTAGTTCATATATTTTTAGGAACAGGACAGGTTAGTGAGAATACTTCTTTTAACAACATGATAGATAAATGTAACTTTACAGGACCTGACTGAATAAAAAAATTGCACTTCCTACCTTGTACTACTACCTCAAACTAGTGGGTCTTACCCTGAGATGCTGTGCTTCTCACACACATTATCCAGCACACCAAAGCTACTGTATTGCTATAATAAAAAGAGTGATATACCAGTAATATAAGAGTGATTGCAATATACCAGCTAGCGTTGAATATACATTACAGTATATGAAATGTGCATGTTGCAATATTTTATAGATGGGGAAAAAAAACATGTAAACTCAGATATGTGCTAAAACAATAAAGCTATATTTACATTTTACAGAGTTAGTTTTTAGGCCTACTGTATGCAAATACATGTAACCCGGCTAGATCTCTAATCCAGCATGGCTTTACTGCTACTCTTCACATGACTGTGTTGCATAACTGTGAGAGAGCAGATTACTGACAATACAGAAGTTTGTTGCACATAATCCTAATTTCGACAGCTGTCTGCTGTGGGATACAATAGTCCTGCAAATAAACTGTGGTTAAATGATTATTATTATTAAATTTATGTCAGTGAAGGACTATAGGTAATCGATTTGTTACATATGAACTATAATATTTTTGGTTAAGACCAATTCAGTTCTGATGATGTCTGTAATTATTTAGATGCACCATTCATTCAGGAATTATTCTACATGTAAGTCATCCAATCAGAGACCTTAAAATGTTTGCTTAAACCTATAAGACTGACAGAAATGATCATTTCCCCAATAGGAAGCAGGACATGATTTTCGTGAGACAGGAATGCATCAGTGAAGCTTCAAAATGCGCTTCCTCTTTGTTCTCCACTGCATTGCTTCACCAATTCTGTCATCAAGCATTTCCTCACACACAATTAACTGTGGGCGTCTACAACCTTGAATGTTTTAAAGAGCCTATCTTAGTCATTACGCTTTTTCCTTTTTCTTTTATCCTTGTCTTTGCTTTTCAACTCTTTTTCCTTCTCTTCCTTTTCCTTCAATGCTTTCTTCTTCTCGTCCTAAGCCTTCTTATACTTCCACTTTGGAGGCTCCAGGTAACCTTTCTGCTTTTTATTCTTCTTCTCCTTTTTTGGGGTGGGCTCAGAGGATTTGGTAACTTTGATCAATGGGATACAACCAGAGGAGAAGACACTGTTGCGCCTTGATGCTACACTACGAGGAATGTGCGCATTCCAGACTGAGCAATAGACAGCAAACTGCCTCGTCTCACTGTATTCGCACAGCAGGACAAAGAGACAGACTCAGCTCAGTGGACAGATGGAGAAATGGAGGAGATGGAGCTGTTTCTCCTCCTCCAGCTGCTTCTGTGAGTGCTTCTGCATCAGTTCAGCCAGAGCAAGTCGACGTTTACCCATCTGCGGACAGGGGCGCCCCCAAGGGGTGGCCAGGGGTGGCCACGGCCACCACTGAATAAACTCTGGCCACCCCTAGGATGATTTTCAGTGTGTAACCTACTATAAATTTAAATGCAGAATGTAAATTCGTAATAGTTTAAGAAGTGGGGGAAAAATAAATAAAAATGCAACACATGCTGCAGCCATCAAAAAAGATCGCAGATTGGCAGCACCGGAGTCCTCCCCCCGTCGCCCTCCCCCGTCCAAACAAATCACAGAGTGTGCACATACGTCTAGATGGTCTAGACTGGTTCGCATACGCATTTGTAGTGCGTTCTTTCACTGGAAATTTAGAATTATCACATTTTTCAAGATATGGGGCAGAAAATGTTTAGATCTATATAGTTTATATAATGTCATATAGTTATTATCACACGAAGAGTTACATTTTTCTCTAAAAGTCAGCATAATTACAAGTGTGACATTGCTTTTATACAACAGTTCAAACAAAAATCATTCCAAACACAGACACAGTTTTGCGTCTCTGAGCAACATGACAGTGATTCGTTCCTGAATAAATCAACCGTTTAAATGATTCGGTTCAATCGCAATGACTCACTTATTAAACAGTGACTCACTGCCACCTACTGCTGGTTTTAATTTCATATTTACGGTACCTTCTTATTTTTTTAATAATTTCGAACATCAGTTTTCAATGTTTTATTTTTAAAATGTCAGAACATTATTTATTAATTTATAACTGCAGGCTAAAGTTACCATGTCCCACAGAGCTGCATTAAACAGTGTTTAAAAACATCTCAATGGCACTTCAGATGCAGCTTCTGTTTTCTCTGCATTGCAAAGATCATTTTTGTTGATACTGATTGAATTTGCTTGGTAACAGCCCAAATGCAAGTATTTGACCTAAAAGATGGTGCACACTTCTAGAAAAAAAATGGCGTAAAGGTAAAAAAAAAAAAAATTCAGGAGTCTTCTGTCAGCACAATTAGAAATAAGAAATCAGCACAATTAAAGTGACATTATTGTCTATTTATCGTTATCGATAAAATCCCAGAAATACCAGGGATACCATTTTTTGTGTCAATATTGGAAACCCTTAATTATTTTCTCTTTATTTTGGTGTGCCACCCCAAGATTTACTGTGGCCTCATCTGGCCCCCCCTTTTAAAATTTTCTGGGGGCGCCACTGTCTGCGGAGGGCTGCTTGGGTACAGCGGTCGTGTGGCTGTGGCTATGAATGGGCTGTGTATGCTGGTAGTCATTCGCACCATGTGATCCATGACACCATTGTCCTGTGGGTCACGTGGGAAACTGAAACCAAACGTACTCTTGAGATGGTGAGTCAGCTTCTGGCCAGCACTCTTATTGGCTGTTGCTTTGCAGACCAGCACCTTAAGGTTGGACCACTCTGGGACATAGGTGTCACAGAACTGTTCAACTGTGGGATGAAGTGCAAGGTGGCGCAGACGATTCAGTGTGTCAAAGCGACCTGTTTTCAGTCCCCAGTCACGTGCACATTTACCACAGTTGGAGTCTAGCCTAGTCATGTTGTTCCTTCCACAGATCTTTTGCTTGGCTTTACTTACACTTTTGCTTTAATTACTTAATTAATTAAACTTTGGATGCTAAACTAGCAAACTGGGTCAGTGCCAGCAACACCATTTGTGATTAGTTAGGTGGGTCTTTAGGTAACTTCCTGTCTCTCTCTACTGATGAGATGAATACAAACAAGGCCAACATTCTGAAGGATCATTTTCAGCACATCAATATGTGTGTGTTCAACTACTAACCTTGCATTATTAGAGCTGCCGCAACATCATTCCTGCCCTGTATGGCAGCTTTAATAAGGGGAGTGAATCCTCTGTTGTCTCTGATCTCTGTCTCTGCACCAGGGAAGTAATTCATGATGTAGTTACACATAGAGACATGACCTGTGTACAGAAAGATAAAAAAAAATATATATATATATATATATATATATATATATATATGTTACTTTGTATTTTGAAATATATACTGCATTAAAAAAACAATGAAACTTTTAAAAAACTATTATAGTATCATATTAACAAAAATCACTATTTGGCTGGGGCACTATTATTGCCAGCAGAATCCAGGCAGTAGTTCATCTAATTTCCATCAAAACAGTGAATTGACATCACACATGCAGAAACTGACGAGCTGCGATCATAAGAGCAGTGTTGCCGTCATTGTCTCGGTGGTTAATATCCAGATGAGGACAGCCGTGCAGCTTATATACAAAGGGAAGGAAAAAAAAGAGGGTATTCATAAATGCTGCTGCACCTTTAAGTCATTATCAGAAACCTCATTCTGCAGAAAATACAGCCATCAGTTTCACATCTTCATAGTATGTTGTTGTATTTGATGTGATTACAGATGGGCGTATACATACTCCTCAGGTCATTAGACTGACTAATGCCTTTCAGGATCAGAAAAGACCCAATACAGGCTTTCAGAGCATAATCACCTTTCAAACACACACTCACACACACTATCAAAATAGTTTGCTGTTCTTATGAGATCTCTGACAAACAAACGCATTCATACTCTAACTTGCTCACTAGAGTATAAGTATTAAAAGGATAATGCTTTGTTGACAAAAATATCATTACATGACCAGTTTAAATGTTGAATTTTGTTTAACTTTTTTCTTTTTTTCTTAACTTCAGGCATCTCCATAAAGCAGTCCCACAGAAATTTGCCAGTTTACTGTGGCACAAGTAAATAACAATAATCATTATGTAATTAACACCAGCATCAGTAGTAGGCTACAACAAACTATGCATATTTTGTGCATAATAAATCAACATACAGGCTCAAGATAAGCATTTTATGCAAAAATATATATAAATAAATAATGCCAAAACCACAAATTAATAGAATAAATACAATCAGAACAGAATTTACACAATTGCAACTGACAGGACTGAGCAATTTTGAATTATATAAAAAGAAAAGAAAGAAAGACAGAGAAAGCATATTTTTTATTAGTTTTTATTACTACAGTATTTCCATATAACTGAACTAAAACTATTCTGGAGTGTATGATTAATGTTTTCTATCTATTTCTATTACTTCCACAGATTTTTATAAAGATACTATTTAGTATGTTTATTGTTTTCTTTATGGGGACAAGGATATATAGATAAATGTCATGATGGAGACCTTCCATTGACTTCTTGTTCTAATTATAAGTCAATTAGACTAACCCTAAGGAAAAACCCTAATTATAAAATCCTGTACATATTTGTAGGATAACATGTTGAGCTCTTCCTCTTTTTTCTCTTGTTGCACTCTGTCTCTGCCCCAGGGAGGACAAGATGAAACAAAAGTGTGTTGGAGAAGTGGGAGTGAATGGGTGGTGGAAAGAAGAGGTAGAGAAGAGAAGAATGTGTGTCAGTGAGTCAGGAAGAGCTGAATGAGGATTACGCAGGACAGTACCAGTAGAGAAGACACAACAAAATAAGGCGGCAAACATTTCATTCATTTATCCAGAGACAGAGACAGAGAAAGATGAAGAGTTTGGCCAAACTTCAGGGAAACACAGAGCAACTGCTGATGTCTTTATCAAACACTCTCCCATCCTTGGCCCTGGATAATCAGCACTCGGTGAGCACACACACACACACTCTCTCACACACACACACACACACACACACACACGCGTAAAGAGTATGTAGACATTCTACAGATTTTTTTATAAAATTCTAATTCCTAAGTCCCTTTTGGGGACTATTTTCCCCCAAATTATAGTGTTAAGTATGTACATAGACATGTATAATAACTACTGTCCATATCAGTAAAAGGTGAAAGTTCTTTATATATATACTGTATGTATATAGTATATATATATATATATATATATATATATATATATATATATATTAGTATAGTAAATAATGTTTTTTTGATGAGTGTTCTTGTGAAACTTTACATTAATGTCTTTTAAATTAATGTTGATAAAATTCTGATGTTTTTGTTTAAATACCTTGGATGCTTTAGCAATAATGTAATAATGTACAATCATGCCAACAACACTTTGTTAACTCAGACCCACACACACTTAAACCAGTCAAAACAGGAGTGATTGAAAGCAGGTCTGTGTCTCTTTTCTTATGCCTTAGGGATGCATGTTCACTGTTTACCAGCAACACATCAGCAAAAAAGACATTACCACATGAGCATCTTTCTCAATTATTTTTAGTGAGTCTTTTTAGTTCCAGTCTTTTTGAAATATGGTTTGGTCTTATTTGAAATTCTCCAAACAGAAAATTATTCATTTACGGTTAAGATTTAACGCCTTCAACAGAAATTTGGCCAACTTGTCACAACAAGTCATCGGTTCACTGCTGAGATTGCTCCAACTAGGCCATACTGTCAAATGTTTAGTTCAGATGAAGAAAGCAGAAAATATAAGGATTCTTCACACACAGTATCATTAGGATCCATACAATAGGCATGCATAATAATAATAATAATAATACAAATCATTCTAGCTTAACCTGTGTTCTCTTGATTTTCTGTAAATGGAAAGACGTGCACCCCCCCCCCCCCAAAAAAAGCCTTAGACAATTGTATGAATTTAAGACATTTTCTCAATGTATCCATATATGTAGGTCCTCATAAAAAGGCAAATATCAAGACACCACTTGTATTGTTTAATTTTAATAAACAGATTTTTATTAAAAATAAATAAAATGTGCCCATCCTATTTTAACTTTTTTTTTTTTTACTATGGTAGAAAAAAATATATAATTGAATAACTGCAATGTTGAAATTAATGATATATTATTTAAGTTGTCATTGTTTTTATATGCCATGTAAATGTTGTGTTGTCTTTAATTTATGCTGATTTACTGTAAATAAACATAAAACCAGTAAAGACAATTACCATTGGGAATTCACGGGGAGTTCGAAAGTTTTGAGTTCGAGTCTCGGGTCGGCAGGAATTGTAGGTGTGGGGAGTGCATGTACTACAGTGCTCTCTCCACCTTCAATACCACGACTTAGGTGCCCTTGAGCAAGGCACCGAACCCCCAACTGCTCTCCGGGCGCCGCAGCATAAATGGCTGCCCACTGCTCTGGGTGTGTGTTCACGGTGTGTGTGTTCACTGCTGTGTATGTGCACTTTGGATGGGTTAAAAGCAGAGCATGAATTCTGAGTATGGGTCACCATACTTGGCTGAATGTCACTTCACTATACTTCACTATATACAAACATTCAAATAAGTCAATATTGGGATATATATATATTTCTTTTTTTCATGATATATATTTTTTTCCTTTGAATTTTGGGGTTAAATGTTTTCTTAAGACTCACAATGTGTTGTTGGTCTAGTTTGAGGATGTATGTGTTTATTCAAGGGTCATATGAATTGCTCAGGTATGGACATGTATTATCATAGCTGCTGTGATAGTAAAACTAGTTACAACTCTGCCCTTTCAGAGCTGGAGGATAACACACATTTTTATGACCCATTTCAGATTCAAGAACATACTGAAAGGAGTCTTTTGCTGGAAGACAAACAGGGTTGTTCAAAGAAGAGTACAGAATTGGAAAATGCAGAACAAAGCTGGAGCTCAAGACCCAAACACATACCTGAGGGCAAAGGTGAGGGGTCAAAGACACCCTTTCATAATGCTTATGTGAGGTAGAAGAGGTCTCTTTTTTACTGAACAGGAATTCTTTATTACATTCAAAACATGCAAACGCACTCTTTACCTAAGAAACTAAATGATAATTAATTTACTTTCTGTCAGTTTGTAAATCTGTGAATGTTAGGGAGAGAGAGAGAGAGAGAGAGAGAGAAAGAGAGTACCTTAAAGACAAGAAAAAACCCACACATTTTCAATTAAGCCATATCCAAAGATAATACGGTTCCTCAAGGGAACGAGATGCTTCATCGGAGGATGCTTTGGGAGCACCCTTAAGCGTGACCGGCTCTGAACCCTGTGTGTAATCAGTCCAATGGATGGGCAAGACGTCATAGGTGGGTAATGTCAGAGATCAGGAAGCTTAAAAGCATGTGCGGCAAAGCCGGCATTTAGCCTCTAGGAATGAAGCAAGCGCTCCCCCAGGGATGCGGGAAGTATGGCCCCGAGAGGCAGCATCTCGTTCCCTCGCGGAACCATGGTTATATGCGTAACCTGAGACGTTCCGCTTCAGGAACTCGAGCTGGGTCGGAGGATGCTTTGAGAATGACTATGCCCACGCCGCCAGACTTTCAAATCTCTGCCAAGTGTGGAAGAGCACAGCTAAAGTGAGAGAAGGAGCCAGAAGCCTGACAAGTAATCGGGGACATCCCACCCAATGGCCAAACTTCAGAAGGAGTGAGTCTTGACCCCCAAGAGAGGGAAGATCAGAGGACTCAAGGCTTTAGGTGAGCATCCTGATCCAGGATCAGTACAGCGCAGAGGAAACACATAACCAGAGGGTGTCTGCCCATTGACTGGCCACCGAGAGGGGTGCGGTAGGCCGCAATGGCTGCCAAGTAGACCTTCAGGGTGGAGTGGGTCAACCCTGTGGAGAGAAGGGCCTGTTCACGTGAACTGCGGCATTCGCCGGAGACCGCTGCGCCCTGGAACACTGGCAGGGTTGGCAGATCGATCTCCTGAGGGCACTAAGGAGAGACAAGTGAACACTGCTTTTCCCCAGTGGGGCCTGCCCTCCGAGGTCCTGAGCCACAGCATCAGGACTCTCAAAGCTGAAGTCTCCTATTAAAAACGATGGTCCTCAGACCCACATCGTCTGGTAGGAAGAATAGACCAGAGCCTGCTCGGGGCAGGACCCAATGAAGCACACTTGGCAGGGGCTCCCACACTGCCTTGTGACCTCCTTAGAAAACCAGTCTCACAATACTGGCCTCTGGTGTGCCTAGAGCAGCTAGCTCGGTGCCCTGAAGAGGTGGACCAGCAGGGGACGACTGCTGTACTAACTGCTCTAGAAACCTCCGTAGAGGTAGCGACCCTCTTAGTACTCCCATGTTTACTCAGCTTACATGAGGGATGAAACTCCAATAATGACGCAAGGTGTAACTTTTCCTGAGTTTAATTGAAATTTCCTTTTTTTTATTAGCTCATTACAGAACTAATAAAAAGCTACACACAAAACGCATTTGCACTTCTGAAAGCAACAGTGACACTAAATACTTAAAATGAGAACAATATATTTTAGTCCCTTACAGACAAATAGTGTCCAACTAAAGAGAAAATTTAGATGCACTATTTATCAAACCATGTGCTCTGGTTACTACTTACTAAATAAAATGCCTGAAAAGCCACTAGATGGCAGTGTTACTGAAGCAATAACTTCAAAATAAAAGTCCTGCTAGTCAAAGAAGGTTACACTTTTTGGAGGGGTTTCCCTGGTACAATTTGCAATTTTAGGGCATTTTTAGATATTTAGGGGCTAAATATCATGTTATTAGGGTCGCTTCAACAATCAATCAATCCGCAAAAATAGTGTTAAAGTAGCCAAATTCCATAGGAAAAACCCCAGACTTGGCAACACAGGCCCGAATGCTATGTGGAAGCATCCAGAGGAAATCTGCTGTTTTATTCCAGCACATCATTGAGTCTGATATTCGTTTCACTTTTATTTTCAGTGTGGATAGGCCTTTAGTTAGAAGCACATGTAAGGACAACTCGCTCAGGTGTTAGTATGTGCACAAGACTGGTGAATTTCATTGGCAAACATACACTATAAATATAAAAACTTTTTGGCACGTTTTAAAATGTTTTAAGGGGTGGAAAGAGTGTTTAAAGTCAATGAAATAAAAATGTACAACTTTTTGTATTATAAATGCTTGTTCTGTGCACATCATTTATTGCAGGGGTCTCCAATTCAGTACTAGAGGGCTGGTGTCCTGAAGAGTTTAGCTCCAACCTTAATTAAACAAACCTGAACCAGCTAATTAAGGTCTTACTAGGCATGCTCTGCGTCCCAATGTTCATATCCATCCTAAATAGCATACGAGAATAAGTGTGTCCCAAACATAGACTGTATAAAGACAATGGACGTAGTGTCTGTGACCTCATCGATAGGTTCCGAAGAGCGTTTTTGAAGCCAAAAGTGGGTGGAGGTGGCCATCGCCATCTTGGCAGTGCGTCACCATGCGTCACTCCCAGCCAGGTAGTCGAAAATGGGCAAAAGGCAGGAGCCGGTTGCTAAAACCACGCCCACATAGCCCGATAGTGGTGACAGCACCGGCAATCCACCTGTCACTCAAGTGGGCGCGCCCTTAATTATGCAGAACTTTAAGGCTTAATATAATTAAAACGGATGAGTTATAAAAAAAAATCACCCTCTCACAGGCAAAATGAGCTATATAGACCAAAATCTTTTTTTGAACCAAGCTTTAAACTTATTTTTTTGTTGTTGTTTGTTTTTTGTTTTTGTTTTTGTTTTTTGCTGTAAGGTTGGGCCTTTTAATATGGGGAGTTTATGGGATTAACTCCCTTTTGCAGCCAGCCTATAGCGATCAGTTGCATATTACAGTTTAAGTCACTTCCGTATGGGCTTCACGAGAGGAGGTGGGAGGTTACCACTTGGTCCCAAAGCATAGTATGTTGAAAAGACTATGCCAAAAGTCCCTATATGCCGGGTTGCCAGGTTTTCACAAATAAACCCACCCAATTGTTGCTCAAAAGGTAAACTTTGCATTTTAGGGGCTAAATCAAGGGCCGCTCCTGGCGAAATGGGTGCCCTAAGACGAATAGTATTGTTGTGCCCCTCCTTCAATAAATAAATAAATAAATAAATAGTATATGGGCTCAAATTAGAACTTTAATAAAGTAAATCAATAAATTTTAATTAAATTGTATTATTTATAAATTACAATTGTAGCTCTAGACAATTAACTAAGGCTATGATTTTATTAATACAGTTGTCTGATTGATTTTATAGTCTCAACCATTCAGACATTTTACTACAATAAAACCCTAGTTCATTTTGGTAAGGTTTGTTAAAGAAATTAAAGAGGCTGTAGCATTTTTATCGCAAAAATGTGGTAAAAAAAAATCTGATTTTAGATAAGATATTAAATAATAATAATATTGCAGCAACATAATATATAAATAAAATAGATAAATAAAAATAATATTTCAATTGTGGAGTGTATTTACTCCAAGGACAAATAGACCAATTTATTAGCAGAGACAATTTACATGAACTCTTCCCACCAATGCCAGGCTGTGATTAACAGTGCTGCAAAATACTCTTGCATTACTGAAGTATCAGTGGCGCAGTAAGCTGTATGCTTTTGATGCGATTGACCTGAGTTTGATTCCGGCTTATCTCAAATCTCGTTCTTCTCCTTTTCCCATCATATACCAGATCAGACCAGAAGTAAAACTTCTCAAAAATACACTGTTGTGTATGCTTTAGGTAGGTTTTTGTCCCAATGAAGTGACATTCATCTAATAAAATTTATTTATATGATAATTGAAACTGTTTTATATTGTATTACAGTATTGAAGTATAAATACAGGTGCTGGTCATATAATTAGAATATCATCAAAAAGTTGATTTATTTCACTAATTCCATTCAAAAAGCTATACTTGTATATTATATTCATTCATTACACACAGACTGATATACTTCAATTTTTGAGATACTTTCTATTTTGAGAAATCTTGGCCAACTGAAAAGTATGAACATGAAAAGTATGAGCATGTAAAGCTGCAGCAATGCGGTGTGGCATGGAGTCGATCAGTCTGTGGCACTGCTCAGGTGTTATGAGAGCCCAGGTTGCTCTGATATTGGCCTTCAGCTCTTCTGCATTGTTGGGTCTGGCATATTGCATCTTCCTCTTCACAATACCCCACATATTTTCTATGGGGTTAAGGTCAGGCGAGTTTGCTGGCCAATTAAGAACAGGGATACCATGGTCCTTAAACCAGGTACTGATAGCTTTGGCACTGTGTGCAGGTGACAAGTCCTGTTGGAAAATGAAATCTGCATCTCCATAAAGTTGGTCAGCAGCAGGAAGCATGAATTGCTCTAAAACTTCCTGGTATACGTCTGCCTTGACCTTGGACCTCAGAAAACACAGTGGACCAACACCAGCAGATGACATGGCACCCCAAACCATCACTGACTGTGGAAACTTTACACTGGACCTCAAGCAACATGGATTGTGTGGCTCTCCTCTCTTCCTCCAGACTCTGGGACCATGATTTCCAAAGGAAATGCACAATTTACTTTCATCAGAGAACATAACTGTGGACCACTCAGCAGCAGTCCAGTCCTTTTTGAAGCTAAATGCTTCTGACGTTGTCTGTTGGACAAGAGTGGCTGGACACAAGGAATGGCTGAAACCCATGTCTTGCATCCGTCTGTGCGTAGTGTTTCTTGAAGCACTGACTCCAGCTGCAGTCCACTCTTTGTGAATCTCCCCCACATTTTTGAATGGGTTTTGTTTCACAATCCTCTCCAGGGTGCGGCTATCCCTATTGCTTGTACACTTTTTTCTAACACATCTTTTCCTTCCCTTCGCCTCTCTATTATGTACTTGGACACAGAGCTCTGTGAACAGCCAGCCTCTTTTGCAATTACCTTTGCAAATGTCTTGCCCTCCTTGTGCTCGGTGTCAATGGTCATCTTTTGGACAACTGTCAAGGCAGCAGTCTTCCCCATGATTGTGTATCCTACAGAACTAGACTGAGAGACCATTTAAAGGCCTTTGCAGGTGTTTTGAGTTAATTAGCTGATTAGAGTGTGGCACCAGGTGTCTTCAATATTGAACCTTTTCACAGTATTCTAATTTTCTGAGATACTGAATTTAGGATTTTCCTTAGTTGTCAGTTATAATCATCAAAATTAAAATAAATAAACATTTGAAATATATTAGTCTGTGTGTAATGACTGAATATCGTATACTGTACAAGTTTAACTTTTTGAATGGAATTAATAAATAAATAAATAAACTTTTTGATGATATTCTAATTATATAATTTCCAGATAGGTGTGTTGAGGCAAGTTGGCGCTAAAGTCTGCAGGTCCTTCTGGACCTAGATTGGAGAAGTGTCAAGTGTCACTCAAGATTTTTATTTTGTTTTGATGTTCCCTCATAATCTTTACTCAAAAACAATAACTTTCCCTCCCCCACCAGCAAACTGGCAGATTTGAGCAATTAGTAAATGACAAGGATAGATACAGTCATTTTTTCTCGTTCAAGGAGCAATTTCACTCATTTGTCACAATACAGAAGAAAAGATTATCAGAATTTCCTGAAATTACAATATACCCTAAATAGCATTTTTGTAAATACATTTTTTGTGACCGATTTGTGTAATTGTTTCATTAAATAAAACATTTACTTTTGATTCCATTTTTGAATGAAACATCACATTTTAAAATCCAATTAACAGCTGATGTATAGAACTAAGTCCCTGCCCAGCATTGTTTATTTTCTGATTATTCGTTACACCTGGATATACGTTACAATACATAGGAAAATATTTGTCACTGTTTCCATTTCATTGCAATTTTAAGAAATTTGTTTGCAAATGAGTCAATAATTTTGTAGTTCCGTTTGGTGCCGCTAGAGACCATTTCTTTGAGAGACAGACTTCAAATGTCAAGTGTACATTGGTGGAGTGGAGAGCACATGAGGAGCCCAAGACATTAATAACATCCCTTCTTTGTCTCTGCATCCCTCTCTCACACTTTGACTGTCAGTACAGTACCATCTAACTTTAAAGTAGGATCGCTGTTTTACCTCCCTTCCTAGCTAATTATTTCACTTTGACCTTCCTCATTGCCTCCTGAAGGTGAAGAGGCAGTCTACAGAAATAATATATTTTTGAACCCAGCAATGATGTGATGAGAGTCTATGTGGATAAGAGCAGAGGGATTATACAGATGTAAACATCGTCACAGTGCCATGTGCCATGTGCCAGGATCAGAGGTGGGTAGTAACGAGTTACATTTACTTCGTTACATTTACTTGAGTAATTTTTTGGGGTAACTAATACTTATCGGAGTATATTTAAAGATGGGTACTTTATACTCTTACTTGAGTAAATTTTTGGGGGAAAATCTGTACTTTTACTTCGTTACTGTGGGCGACGCTCCTCTCGTTACTTTATCTTAATGCAATAAATGTTATAAATGCTTCAGTTTATTCCAAACGCGCCGTCTACTTTTCTCTGGGCAATGAGCGATGCCCATTCGCGAATGATTCATTCTTTTGAGTCAATTCTGTTCAAAGGCTTGATCAAAACAATTGGCAAACGAGTGAATTGGTTCATTAATCAGTTTGAATGAGTCGTTCAGTTCCCTGCCGCACGCGCTGAGCGTCTGAAGCGGTTCACTCAGAGTTGTAACGTTTAACATCAGCAGCGTTGAAAACGTGGCTGGAACTGCACTGAATTGAAAGCAAATCTGCAAAGGCTATTATTTGCTAGCGATGGAGATCCTTATTAGATGAACACCACGTGTGCTGTCTACTGTTTAACAGGTAATAACTTGGGCTACATTCGATTACAGTACACGATACCACTGTGACATTAGTGTGTTGTACGTGTGTGGCTTATAACAGAGGGGAGTCAAGTTGAATGCAGCTTCCAAAAGACAAAAAAAAGACGATTAAGATTGTATTAATTTTAATACAATCACACCGGTGCTAGTACGTCATCAGCTGCTAAATTCAGATCTGTGATCGCTTGCTGGCGCTTAGCCAGAGATAGATGCGTTTATACAGCGCTGCGCATTATAACCAATCACACATGATTCTTTTGAGCTTATTAAAGCATTGGCCAATCAGAGGCGTTCATATGAGTCATCGCTAAAATGCCGGTGCTTCCTTCACTCGCTCACTGACTGAATACCTCTTTCTGGCGAATTCTCTCGCAGGAACAACAAAGTGCAGATGTGTGTACGAATCTTTAATTAAGATATTGATTTCACAGTGTTAACAGTTTCAGTGATTTTAATGGGAGTTTCTGAGAGTGATTGAAATCTAGACTGTCAGTGAAAATTATCTTGAATAATGTAAATGTTATTTGCTCTCTTTCTGAACAATGAAGTAGCAATATTTATATCAAATTAACTTTCAATGTTAAATTCACATTTAATATAAAGTCAGTCGTATTAAAATATGTTATGGCATGACACCTATATCTGTTACTTAAGTAAACAGACAGGGTTTTATAATAAATTACATAAATTGGAGTAAAGGCTGATGAAATATAAACATTTATACACGCACACAAACATTACATACATTTTATCTATATATCTAAATAAAAATAGGCTCAGTATATATGACCCAAAGTAACTAGTAACTAACTACTTGAGTAGATTTTTTATCCGATACTCTTTTACTCTTACTCAAGTAACTATTCAAGACTAGTACTTTTACTTTTACTTGAGTAAATATTTCTAGAAGTACTTTTACTTTTACTTGAGTACAGTTTTTGGGTACTCTACCCACCTCTGGCCAGGATTGTACAGCAGTGTTTACTTGGATGTTATGAAGGGGCGTCATGGCCCAAGGGTGTGTGGCTGTGCATGCTTCTTTCAGAAAGTTTTGGCCAGGTGTGAGTGCTGCTTCAGACAGCAAGGCAAGAGATCCATTAGTTGTTTTTTCAGTTTTGACGTTTTTCTGAGAGTACTTTATTTGCATTTGTTTGGTTTGGTAGGTTTTGCCATTTTTACAGGATGACTATTCTGAATATGTTCCCAGCATACCTGATTAGACCAAAATTGTTAATTAACAATAAGATCTTAATTCATATACATTTTAGAGCTTGAAAACAGTTTATTGCATGTAAACGGAGTGTACTAATTATTACCATTGTTCTGTTGCTTCATCGTTTGACCTGTAGTTTGTAAAAATGCTGAACATGGATTGCCTATAGAAATGTATTTTGTGTTGACAAAAAACACAAATGTGTTTATACATTGTGTGTATGTGTGTGTGTGTGTGTGTGTGTGTGTGTGTGTGAATTTGTTGCAGGATTCTGGTTATGCTGCCTTTAGAAACAGCTAATCCATATTCCACACAGAAAAAGTAGAATCTCATTCTCTCTCAAAATCTTTTTTACCCTTCAATTCTTTCAAATAGGGCTTGGCCCCCCATTTTTCACATTAAAGCGTTTAAAACATGAAAAAAATTGCTGCTTATAAGGTAGAATCTCTTCCATGTGCTGCCAGTTATATTTGTTCCACCTTGCATGAGTATGTGGAAAATACAGCAAAAATAATATTAATTAATGAAAAAACAAACAAACAAACAAACAAAAAAGTTCTTCAGCACCAAAAACATCATATTGTACAAATGTTCGTAATAGATGTCAACTGAATAACTGAGAAATGTTTTCTTAAGCACAGTAAAAATGTTTCAGTAAAATAAATAAATAAATAAAAATACAACAGTAAGAAATGTTTTCTTTAGCAAAGTAACATATTTTAATTAAAAAAAAATTAAATGTAACTGTAAAAAATATATTTTTTTTAAATTTGGAAAAATATCAATACCATGAATTTTACTGTGAAGTATTTCAACACAGTCAGCAGATGTTAGGAAAAAAGTGTTTATTGTGTTTGAAATCTGAATATTTATCTCACAAAAAGGCATGAGTTCACTACAGGGGGACTTTATTCATCCCCCCAGAGCCGTGTGAGGGACGTTTTATTACAATTGCACTCACTTTATTTCACATCTTCTGAACAGTTGACAACAAACACCCGCTTACCCCCATTGAAAGTCTTGGAAGAGCATAGACAATTTTTAATATAAGTCACATGCACCTAGGATGCTTCGAGGGTAAGTAGAAGATGGACGAATTTTCATTCTCAGGTGAACTACCGCTTTTTTTATGTTGTTTTAAAGGTCTACTACTACATTTCTTCTCTCTTTCTCTCTCTCTCTCTCTCCTTCTCACTCTAGAGTCATACACATTGACAGGGCTCAGCGATGTCTCTTTGCCTCCTGATACACCTTCATCCTCCGTCTCCACTGATGACCTCTCTCCAATCTCACCCTGCAACCATCAGCCTCTTTTCACTAGAAAACAATCTACCACACCACAGCGCTCCGTCAAGGCCCTCAAGAGATGGTTGAGCAGCCCAGTTCGAAAGCTTAGTCTGGGCAGAGGTGGTAAGGGTCAGAGCTCAAAGGTCATTCAGAGCCCAGAAGGGTCAGCCCCTATGTTTCTCCATCTCTCATCTACTCAAAGCCCACTGAGCCCAGCGGAGTCCAAAAAACTGCCCCGCTCCTACAGATCTCTGGTATGGACATAATTTACAATCAGGGTTAGATGCTTCTACACCCTTGTTATTCACCTATAATTTACCTCTGATTTTAGGAATACATTGTGGGTAGTGTTAGGTTTAGGGGTAGGGATTAGGTAAGGTCTATATTTTTGGATAGTAATGTTTATCCAGGATCAACAAAAGATGTTGATCCAGGAACATGTCTTACTTGGCAAAATCACTGGGACCATTATTTACTCTATACCATTCAAAAGTTAGAAGACCGTAAGATTTTTTTTGTAAAATAAATTAATACTTTTATTCAGCAAGTATGCTTTAAATTGATAAAAAATTACAGCAGGGGCTTTTGAATTATTACAAAATCCTCAATGGATCCTGAAAAAATTATCAACGTTTCCACAAAAACAGATGCAGCCTTGGTGTTTTTTCTTTCAAAAACATAAAAACATTTACCAATTACCAATTTACCAAACTGTACACACTTTCTCTGTCTGTGGCATTTAGGACTGTGCTGAACTTTCAGGGCCAGCATCTCCTGACAGTCCCTATTACCCAAGATACCTAAATGATCTCCTGCAGGTAATACACAACACTGAACGATATTTAAATTTTTTATACTTATTTTCAGATTTGTGCTTGTGTCATCTAATGAGCCCAATTTCAGAGGTATCACTCTTGCCATGTGCATTCTGGGGAGAGAGATCCCGACTTGAGTGACGAGACACATGTACAGTCGCAGAGCATAGAGGATGATGAGCAGGAGAGAAGAACTGCTTTAGAGAAAAGCATGTTGGTATTTGATTGATAGTGACCCAAACCATGGTTTCTGGAAAACTATATTATTCATAATCCTTCTCCAAATCTGGCATATCTTATGTCTCTCTCATAGATATGTGCTGTCAGAGCTGATAGAAACAGAGAAGCTGTATGTGGACGATCTGGGGCTTGTAGTGGAGGTAACATATAAATGCATTCAGTCAGTAGATCTTACTCAATCATTCTTTTTAACTCTCATGTTCTCTATTCTTCAGGGTTATATGGCTACAATGAAAAGTGCTGGGGTGCCAGAGTATTTGGTGGGAAAGGATAAAATTGTGTTTGGGAACATTCATCAGATATATGACTGGCACAAAGAGTAGGTCACCTTTTGATAGGATATCTAACCATTGAGTTGTGTAAACCTGATCTTCTTATAGCTGCTGCTTTTATTTATCTTTTATCTCAGCTATTTTCTTGGGGGGTTGGAGAAATGTGTGTGTGAACCTGACCTGCTGGCACAACTGTTCATCAAACATGTAAGTCTATGTTTTATTTCCTTCTTGCAAGTTAAATTGCTAGTGATATAGTGAACATTAAATGCAGTAATCCATTTTACTTAATTTAAAAAGTAGGTTAAGAAATTAATATCTCTGTGTTTTTTCAAGGAGAGGAGGCTCAACATGTATGTGGTTTACTGTCAGAACAAGCCAAAGTCAGAGCACATCGTCTCAGAGTACATTGAAACCTATTTTGAGGTAATTAATGTTTCAATGAGGTAAAAATCTGAATATAATTATAAGGCAGTGTTTACTCTTTGGTGTATGAGGTCAAGGTCTATGCCTGTCCTGTGCTCTTTCTGCATGTAGGAACTGAGACAACAGCTGGGTCACAGACTGCAGCTAAATGACCTGCTCATCAAACCTGTTCAGAGAATCATGAAATATCAGCTTCTGCTAAAGGTGTGTTTGTGTGAGCTTGTAGACAAGTACAGTGCATACTCATTCAAAACAGTTACTTCTTCTAAAAATGCATGATTTAAAAAAAAAAAAGAAAAAAAATGATGGGTCATAATTGGACTCCGAAGTGGGAGTTTCCATTACCTAAGTGTTACTTATTCAGATGTTACAGAAAAATAGCCTGTTCATCTAATATTCTCTCTATATTCTGTGTTTATGTGTATTTATTTACAGGACTTCTTGAAGTACTACACTAAAGCAGGCAGACAAACAGAAGATCTTGAGGTAGGTGCAGTCTGTACTGGCTTATTAGACCGAGTAAACTCATTTTCAGCTTACATAGTGAATTATCATTCTGTCCTCTTCGTCACTTATCTCAGAGGGCAGTAGAGGTGATGTGTTTTGTTCCAAAGCGATGTAATGACATGATGAATGTTGGAAGACTACAGGGTTTTGAGGTAAGACGAGACAAAAATAAACTGCAGAAATGCAAATGGTTTACTTCACCTTGGACTGCTCCAGTATCCAAAATTAGCACAGCACGAGTCCATTATTTTTTTTTTATAATTATCTATTTAGGCCATTTATGGTTAGATTTATTATCAATCTTTTACATATATTTGAGGGTAAAAATGCACTCGAATGACTCGTGATTGATTGGGTTCAAAGGGTCAACTTAGAGCACAAGGAAAACTCTTGCAACAGGACACCTTCACATACACTGAGAATGAGAACAGCATCCTCTCCCGTCCCAAAGAGAGACGGGTGTTCCTCTTCGAGCAACTTGTCATTCTCAGTGAGCCAATCGACCGCAAGAAAGGATTTTCCCTGCCAGGATACATCTATAAAAACAGCATCAAGGTGAGAAATAGAGGAGAATGTAGACCAAACAAATATGAGGGCAATTGTTTATTTCTACATTTGTATCTTTCACAGATTAGTTGTTTGGGAATTGAGGATCATTGCCCAGATGACCCATGTCGGATGGTGTTGACATCTCGTAATATTGATGGAAGCATGCAACGATTCATTCTTCGTGCATCATCTCCAGAAATCATAATGACCTGGGCAAATGACATCATACAGATGCTGGAGACACAGCGCAACTTCTTAAACGGTATCATCATCGTCATGCGTTCCATGACCTTTCTGTGACCTTGCCTTAGAGCAGAATTCTTAATGGACACTGTTCTGTTTCATCTGTTTCATAGCCCTGCAGTCTCCTATTGAATTCCAGAGGAAAGGAATTAAATCTCTCAGCCTGGGAGAGAACTTGACAACTTCACCCTTACTGAACTCTGGGCTGCAACCTTTTTGCTCTGCCTCCATAGACCGTCACGGTCTGCCCTGTCTGCGCTCCTGCAGTTCTTCACAACCTTCTATGCCTCATTGAAAGGTTAGAGTTTGCTGAATTGTTGAGTTGACATCAGAATTTGTTCATTAAACATAGAGTCCACCTTTTGTGGAGAACTGACATTTCATTTAAAAAACGTTTGATTTCGCTCCATTCCTATAATTTTCAGCTCTCTGAAAGTCCTGTGAAAGCAGTTTCTCATCTTCATCTTCCCTCAACTCATACAATGGCCCATCCGTTACCCTCAAGAGAACATTATAAGAAGATAAAGGAAGACTTTGGCCATTTTTTAGTTAATTTCAATATAATTCACACAAACAAACTGTAAACCTATCACAAGCTTCAATCTTTGACAATGTTAACAATTTTGAGTATTTTATACCTACTAGGTTACATTTTCTACCATAACAAAAATTTTATGTATTTGACTATATATGCTAAACTTTGTGTCACTGACAGGATATAATTCATGAAGTCAATATGATCATAAAAATTATATTTGTAGCTACTGCTAATTTTATATTACTGAATGCAGAGGCTGAATTTAGGCATTTGACTTGGCAGATTCTGTAAATATCAGGTATGTGCACTTGAACCTTTTTGTAAATGGACACAATTTCAAGCTAGCCAATGTGTTACTATTTCTTATTTCAATGTAGATTTATCCATTAGCAGTTTATAGTCAATGACCGTAAGGATTTTCATATTAAAAGATGTCCATTTAAAGATTCTAAAAGATCGTCTATAGATTTACACAGCTCTTCAGGAACACAGAAGACATGGCACAAAATGTTATCACCAAAGCCTTTATCTCATTCCATTCAACAACAAATTATTTTTTTCTTACATTTACAAAAAAAAAAAAAAAAAAATCCCCCTTTATATTTAAGGGACATTTGCAAACTACATTTTGTTCTTTTAAAATATGATCAATAGGCAGCCATACTTTTTGGGAGACAGAAAATTAGCTACCTTCCTGTAGAGATACAAAACACCAACAGAAATTAGAAGTCATGCAGACTCAGTGAGAATCCAGAGATGAAGAGACAGAATCATGATCATTGCAGTGAAGTGAGGAGGAAGCAGGGAGGTTTTTGAGAAAAATGCTTTAAATATCATCAAAAATTCAAACTCTCCATTTAATACACAGCCAGAAAATCAGATATTCAGCTTCCAATATCTGTTCAAGCTCCTATCATCTTAAGCTCATCTGAAACTAATCGTAAGAATCAAGTAGCCTTACATCAATGCTTTTACATGCTACTTTTGACCTTGCGAATATGCAGGGCAGATAAATGGAAGCATTCTCCAAACAGAATCTTAGCAGCTCTATACTAAGTATTGCAGGACTAAATCCTTCAGTTGTCTTTTTCAGGACTGAAACAAGTATAATGACTGGTAGAGTGCGATAAAGAGCCATTTAAAAGGAATATATTTTATACCTTTTTTTTTTTTTTTGAGGAGCATCACATTCAAGATCCAAAGCAAGTGCACAAAAGTTAGTTTTCAATTCAATTTTACACCATTGCTTGTTATATTCAGCCTGTGTTCTCATTAAATCCATTATGTACTGAATTATGTATTATATAAAATTCATTATGTATCTCTTTTTTTAAACTCTGTTCTTTCACTTCCTTAACCTCTTTTAAGGCTTTCTAGACAGTCTCCTGTTTGGCACCGTTTTTAGACAGGATGGGGAAAACTATCCCACACATAGGTACTGTATAATCTTTGACAAGGCCATAATGTTGAACATTATTTAAAGAATCTGTGGTTCAATATATACTGTAAGCAAACAGTCATTAGGGCCTCATGCTGTTCATGAGCAACAATGAAAAGCACACTTGATGTATTTTAAAAAACACTTATCTCTCTCCCACACACACACACATAAAACAAACAATATGCAAACAAATGTAATTAAAATTATGCACAAGGATGTTATACATTGAATTAGACAGCTATTACATTAGCTTCTTACATGCTTTTGCTCTACAGGTGGCTGCATACAGGTAATTTTTTTTTTAATTATTTATTTATATCAAATATAGAGTACAAATTAAGGTTTGGACACATTTATAATGACCTTTTGATCTTAAAGGTTAATTTTGGTTAAGAAATATACATAGTGTCTGTTTATGAATGTCTTTTAAAAACCTAGTTTAAAAAAATGGATCATTGAGCAGAATTTGGCTACTTTAAAAAAGCTAGAGTATAACATTTAATTTTGATTTGTTTTTAGGTTCAACATTTTCATGACAAAATGTATGTGGAAAATAAGAAGAATGAATAAAGAATCAGTAGATGTGTCCATATTTTGACTGCTAATGTAGATATAGCCTAGCATTTGAATAACCATTTTATTTATTTATTTTTATTTGCACATCTGTGCCATTTAAGTTTATTAATTCTGCTTTTTTATTTTAGTAAAGTTAGTTGTCTCAGCCATTCTGCATAGCAAAAGCCACTGACTTGACATTTTCCCCAACAAATCTGGCATTGGATGAAATCCAGCTCAATCAAACAAACAAATAAATAAATAAAACCATTACAGTAAGCACCTTTGGAATATATGCTTATGATGGGATTGCAAACTAAATTTATAAAAGGTGGCATTCTGGCTGCTATATTCATGCTTCAGTACCTTAGGATACAATCTTAAAAAGATCCCAGAATAAAGGAAGTAAAAAAGTTACAAACAATAATACAAGGACAGTAATTAAGCCTTTGGCACAGTCACTCTTTTAAAATAATAATAATAAAATTCAGATTTTACTGATGTACAAAGAATCACCCATCTATCTTTTGCTGAGATATCTGTCGGAGTGTGTATGTGAGAGGGAGAGAGAGATAATGAAAGAGACAGATTGGATAGTCTGTGGTTTTAGCTAATGATGTTCAGTCCATTCCTTCTTTTTAGTGACGCTCAGGGTCGAGTCTCTCCAATTGAAGTCCATTTGGTTTAGTGCAAACGTACAGAGAGATGACCCTCACACAGACATACATAAGAACACACGATCAATGTACCAAAGAAATGGTCTCCCTTTAACTGGAATTTAAAAAATTCTAAAAGTCATTGTTCAAAATGTTTCCCTCGGCTGTCTTCTCTTTGTTCTTCCGTTTCAAAAGAAACCTCTTGTTTTCTCATCAATTGAAGGACTAGTTCTCTCAAAAATTTAAATTCATGTCATTGAATTACTTTCATGTCATGAATGTGCTTGAAAGTCTCTAATCAGATTGCAATACTGTAAACACTCTGAAGGCGCTGCCCATAACTGCATGTACACATGGGCGGAGCTTTTCAGATGTTTGTTTGTGGAAACATCTGAATGCTGTGGTTTGAGAAATATGCCAGTAAAAAAAAAAAAAACAGAAAAAGAAAACAGGACATTTGGCCAGTGATGTCACTCTGTCACTGTGAAAACTCTGTCTGTGACCCCCTACAAATTACCTTTATCTATGCAGCTCACTGGGTTATATGCATTTTAAACAACATCCACATGAGTAGATGATGACAGAATACTTTTTTCCCCTCATTATCCCTTTAAATGTGATACTGAAACACAATTGGCTAAGGAGAAAAAGAAGGCTGTGCATAATTTACAGAATGGTTTGATCAGCATCTAAAGAATTCTTGTGAACAAAAATAAAGCTAAAGAAAGGAGACACAAAAATACAACATCTTCAGGTATCAAAAAAATATTAACCAGCCATGACTGTGCATCTCATCCGTCAGTCATGTGTGATCACATTATGACCATTTCCAAAAGAACAGACTTGTTTGAACTCCCCCATACTCACATTGGACCAAATACAGTACATACACAGCACACTTCCAGTGTCTTCAGAGGTCCCTTTAGCTACTCGGGGAGAGAGTATTCAATTAAGGGGGGATGAGAGAAAGATAAGAAGGCATAGTCAGGGTGTGTTCAGTTGTGTGTTAGACACTGGAAGCGGTTTTTGAAGTACAAGAGGCCATTTTTGGTGTGTGTCGCATCAGATGAAGCAGGAGGGTAGCGGAACTTTGCGTAAGTTTTGTCACTTTCTGACTGTCCCCATGGCAGCTTGATTTTGGTAGCGTGGTTCACAATGACATCATCACATGACCCAACATGCAGGGAGCCGAGTCCATCTATAAAAAACTCTGTAAAACAAAATATGGAAATGAGGACATTGTTGTCCCTTTTTGTGAAAGCGTGTTTGTAATTTCTTATAATGACAATTGCTGCCGCTTTAAAGCAAAAAGGCATATATGCACATATATATATATATATATATATATATATATATATATATATATATATATATATATATATAGGATTCTTTGATGAATAGAAAGTCCAAAACCATTTATTTAAGTTTTTTTTCGTATTCGAAAAGTCTTTACTCTCTTTTGCAGATTTCAATAAAAATCTTTGAAAATGAAATCAGATCACAAAATGCAGATCATACTGTATAGCCAATTTTTGGTGCCTAAATTTGCATTATTTAAATTTACATGTACCCACTGATTTTTTTTTTTTAATATTTTATTTTGAATGTATTTATATAAAGTAGTATAGTTTTATTACATCAGTCATAATATAATTATCAGCAAAACACAAAATAATTATCTGTTTATCATTTTCTCGCCTCAGAATTTAATATTGGTGCATACCTAATTAAGGAGTTTTATTTTTGAGAAATGCAAAATACACCACAATCCTAGAAACACCTACTTTTGTGTTTGGACTCAAATGAAAACTCACCCAAATGTGCAACACGGGCAAGCCGGGGGTCAAAGCCCACCTGCTGCACTTTATCTGTCCTGGCAAGAAAGAAATTGATGACTCCATCAGTGACAACACAGTGAGGAAAGCCCTGGATGATGTGATGGAAGCCTCGCCGCATGTGCAGACAGTCCCCATCTTCCTCTCCAGCTTCAATTGAGATAGTCTGCCTGTAGGTAGCAGTGTAGCCTGTAGCTTCACGCACTGCTCCTCCAACCTAAACACATACACAGCAGAACACTAAGAACAATGCAGGGATGATAAACTGAACTGGAGAAGACTCTTTAGTACAGAGTATCTCTTCCTATTAATAAAAACACCTTTAAGCATTTTTCTGTCTCTTTCGCTTTTTTTAAAGCAGATGTGCTTGTCTGCTTATCGAAGGCATGACTCCAGCTGTATGACTGTGCACACAGAAGACCCGTTCACTGCAAAGGTCACATAGCTAGCTGATCCATTCCAGAGCAATAATCTGCCCTAGATCTGCAGCTGCCTAAAGCAAAATGTAATGAAAACTGTATTTATTGTACTCTTTCCTTAGCCATATTTTGTAATTCAAATAGATTTAAACTGTATTAACCTTTTAGGATGTGTCCACCAAAGCATTTTTAGCCAGGACCTCTGCTGAACACACCCAGTTTTGACCCCATTAGAGCACTTCTGCAACACAGGGTTTTTTTTTTTTTTTTTTTTCAGTGAGACGCTTTGGTTGCAAAGATATTGGATATCCTCGATATCTGCACAAGCAATGTGGCAGACACATCATAAATGAAATACTGCAATCATTATTTTTCCTATCAATATATGTAGTAGTCTGGGAATCAATTAAGACATGAACATGATCCCATGATTTACTCACCCTCAAGCCATACTAGGTGTATATAACATTCTTCTTTCAGACGAATACAATCAGTTATATTAAATAATGTCCTGGCTAATCCATGATTTATAATGGGAGTGGATGGTAGCTAAAAATTTTAAGTCCCAAAAATTGCACCCATCCATTATAAAAGAAGTCCACATGGCTCCGGGGGGTTAATAAAGTCCTTCTGAAGTGACACGATGCATTTGTGTAAGAAAAATATCCATATTTACAACTTAATAAATCTAAATGTCAAGCTTACGCTAACTGTCGCATGCTCATTCATGAGAGAATGGCATCCAGCAGATGACGTAGGCGTAGGCCAATGCGGTGATGAATGCGGAAGTGACGAACGTGGAAGCACAGAAGAGGAGCAAAACAAAACACCAGTCATTAATTAGTTGTATAAAACGAGGATTTGTAAAGAGAAATGTCAAAGGATTTCAATATAAGCCAAGAGGACACTGTTTTTCTTTGCTGTAAACAAAACTTGTTTCTCGCGAGACTAGCATATTCTCACTGGAGCTTATGCTATGCCTACGTCATCCGGATGCCACTCTCTCGTGAATGAGTGTACGACAGTTAACGGAAACTAGAAATTAAGGTTTATAACATTGTAAATATGGATATTTTTCTCACACAAATGCATTGCTTCTCTTCAGAAGGCCTTTATTTACCCCCCGGAGCCGTGTGGACTTCTTTTATAATGGATGGGTGCAACTTTTTGAAGTTCAAATTTTGGGCAACCTTTTACTCCCATTATAAAGCAAAGAGTAGCCTGGACATTATTTAATGTAACTCTGACTGTATTCGTCTGAAAGAAGAGTGTCATATACACCTAGGATGGCTTAAGGGGGGATGGGGTGATTTTAATTTTTGGGTGAACTATCCATTTAACGTCTCCTCCATTGTTGTTAAGCTGTAGAACAAAAATAATGTGTGACAGTTGGTCAGAATGATATTTGCCCCGCCCTTCCTCCACTGTGATTGGATGTCTGACTAAAATGTGAGTGTTAAGCACTGTGTTTTATATTCTTCAACTTTCTGTGCTGAGAACACTCCTGGGCTTTTAAAAAATGTGGCGCTCCCATTGAAAACAACTGAAAAAATACTTCAGCCTCGGGAACAAGAGTGACTATTTGAAACTCTTCCTGTGTAAGCAGGGTCCTAAAAACTGAACAAAAAAAATGTGTTCTAAAATTATCTTCCATTTTTGGACCATTTTGCCCTTACAGACTTGGACAATTGTATCCTCTGTTTGAATTCAACACCAATCAGTGCCAGAGACAGAGGCCGCATTTACACTGCATGCTTCAAGTGACCCAATTCTGATTGGGCACTGAAATGTGTTGCTTTTAAAACCACGCTAAATGCTCATTGCCACTGTTATCAGAGATGGTGGCTCTTGCACACATTAGTTCTTCAAACTATTGCTAACTTTTGTGGAGGCTCTCTGTTCCTGCTCTTGATATACAATCCCTGATGAAAACATTTGTTTTTAATGAGTAAAAAAACTATACTTGGGCAGATTAGAACCCAGACCTGCTAACTAAGCACAAGTTTAGTACACAGCGGATCTGTGTATATAATCACTGTCATGAAGATTCTGCACTTATTAAGGATTTTGAAGTAAGGATGACTAGCCTATCACTTTAAAACATTTTCTATGATCTCTGTCATTAAGTTAAACTCTTTGCTTTTGGTAGCTTTTGGTAAGATAGCAAAGTCCACTAAAGGAGGTAGAGCTTTTTCACATTTAGCTCCCAAACTCTGGAATAGCCTTCCTGATAATGTTTGGGGTTCAGACACACTCTCTCTGTTTAAATCAAGATTAAAAACACATTGCTTTGTCCAAGCATTTAAATAATGCATCTCATTAATTGTGACTGCAGTTGTATCTGATCAAATGCGCATTCTTATTCTTTAGCTTGGGTTAAACTAATTAATTTTACTTTGTTGGAACAGCAGCTACACTAATTATATCCCTATTTGTTTCTCTGTTTTGCCATGGCTAGGATTTACACAAGCTCCAGTCTGAATCCAGGACAACTGAGAAGAGATGATGCTGACCCTCAGAGGACCCCAGATGATGCTAACCCTGAAACAACATACAGAACTAACAAATATTGCTACTTACTATACAATCACATAATAATTGCTGTTAAGAGTGTTCATCGTCTGGTTGACTACGTCTTGTATTACATTTTCTGAAAATTCCTATCATATGCACATAAACTGACAGTCACCACTTATAAGCTACTACTAAATACTGTAGAAACACAACTTTCTGTAAATTTGTTTGAATAAACTTGAATTGAATTTGCATTCATATTCTGGACTCTTTACTATACAAAGAAAGCTTTATTAATAGTGTGTGCAGAGTTTGGTCTTTTAATATCACTGTTTAATGCATTGAGGCAGGTTGTGGTGGTTTTAAAGGTGTAAGTTTCTCACCAAAAAGGGACCTGAAAAAAAAAACACTTGTTTCCTGTGCAACGGAAAAAGTCCTCAGGGGGGTTTTAAGTCTTTGACGTGCACCTGATCCACTCAACATATGCCTCTGCAATGGCTCTTCACTAGATAAGACTGAATTATATTGTTTTGGTTGCTTTGTCTTTATTTGATGGCTAATATTCACTGGACTTAAGAAAACCTGTGAATGAGTGACAATTCTCATATATTGTGTATATCATACTACAAACCCGATTCCAAAAAAGTTGGGACATTGTACAAATTGTGAGTAAAAAAGGAATGGTATAATTTACAAATCTCATAAACTTATATTTTATTCAAAATAAAATATAGCTATCATATAAAACGTTGAAAGTGAGACATTTTGAAATGGCATGCCAAATATTGGCTCATTTTGGATTTCATGACAGCTACACATTCCAAAAAAAGTTGGGACAGGTAGCAATAAAGGGCTGAAAAAAGTTAAATGTACATATAAGGAACAGCTGGAGGACCAATTTGCAACTTACAGTATTAGGTCAACTGGCAACATGATTGTGTATAAAAAGAGCCTCTCAGAGTGGCAGTGTCTTTCAGAAGTCAAGATGGGCAGAGGATCACCAATTCTCCCAATGCTGCGGCGAAAAATTGTGGAGCAATATCAGAAGGGAGTTTCTCAGAGAAAAATTGCAAAGAGTTTGAAAATATCATCATCTACAGTGCATAATATCATCCAAAGATTCAGAGAATCTGAAACAATCTCTGTGCGTAAAGGGTCAAGGCCGGAAAACCATACTTCATCATAAAGAGGAACTAGAAGCCTGTATTAGACAAGAATGGGACAACATTCCTATTCCTAAACTTGGCAACTTGTATCCTCAGTTCCCAGATGTTTGCAGACTGTTATAAAAAGAAGAGGTAAACATGGCCTTGTCCAAACTTTTTTGAGATGTGTTGATGCCATGAAATTTAAAATCAACTTATTTTTCCCTTAAAATGATACATTTTCTCAGTTTAAACATTTGATATGTCATCTATGTTGTATTCTGAATAAAATATTGAAATTTGAAACTTCCACATCATTGCATTCTGTTTTTATTCACAATTTGTACAGTGTCCCAACTTTTTTGGAATCGGGTTTGTACATTGACTTTCTCACCAGGTCAAGTGTGGTTTTCTCCAGCACATCCACCAGCTTCTCCAGCTTTGTGTTGGTAGTAAAAATAAAGTCATCATCCACCCATAGCACATATTTGGTGGTGACCTGTGACACGGCCAGATTACGACCAGCAAACCAGCCCTGAAACATAGACATACATATTCAGAACCCATCATACTGCATGTAAGCACATAAATAAATGTGCCATCAATTCAACAAAGTGACCCACCTTTCCGAAGGGCATGATGTAATGTTCAATATATGGGCCTGATACTGTTTTCGGGTGCTCACTGTCATCTGCTATCACTATTGTAACTGTTGGATAGTACTGGCGTATGCTGTCAATTAAATCTTGGAGCTTGTCATAGCGCAGGAAGGTTTTAGTTGCTATGGTCACAAGAGCACTGATGTTATACTCTGAAATCGAGCAAACAGAAAGTCAAATGTAAATGAAACATGTGGCTTTAATTTCCTTACATTATAAATAGTGAATCATTATTTTGCCATGAGGAAGTGTAAATGTGCTGACACATCTAATATACAAAGAATAAATTGAATTGTAGCAGCATACAATTACTTACAATATTAATGTTTATTGAAGAACAGAAACCACTTAATGCACACTGAACATAACTGTTGGCTGATATTGAAATATGTAATTCTCTAGGCTTGCATTATAAGTACATTTCTAGTAAATTTCCTTTAGTATAATTTTGACTTATACCAAGAAAAACAAACACATTCAAATAATACTTATCCCTGCATATATCCATGACTGTATTCCATTTTAATTTCTTTTAAGATATAATTTATTACCGTGACAGTAAAAATGAACTTTTAGCAGACAAATCATTCTAATATACTGATTTGGTGATCAAGAAACATTTCTTATTTTCAGTGTTGATAGTAGCGGTTCTCAAACTGGGGTGCGCAATAGAACGATTTTGATGATTTTATGCAGGCACATCCATCTCACTAAAAAGGGTATTAAAGGGTTAGTTCACCCAAAAATGTCATTAATGACTCACCCTCATGTTGTACCAAACCCGTAAGACCTCCGTTCATCTTCGGAACACAATTTAAGATATTTTAGATTTAGTCCGAGAGCTTTCTGTCCCTCCATTGAAAATGTGTGCACGGTATACTGTCCATGTCCAGAAAGGTAAGAAAAACATCTTAGATGTTAGTCCATGTGACATCAGAGGGTCAGTTAGAATTTTTTGAAAAATCAAAAATACCTTTTGGTTCAAGAAGATCCAGTTACATCGAGTAATTCGTTCGAGAACCGGATATCACTAAACTTCAGTGTTTTGAACTCACTCACAACAGACATGGAAGAGAAGACAATGTTGAATAAAGTCGTAGTTTTTGCTATTTTTGGACCAAAATGTATTTTCGATGCTTCAACAAATTCTAACTGACCCTCTGATGTCACATGGACTACTTTGAAGATGTTTTTATTACGAAGATGAACGGAGGTCTCACGGGTTTGCAACGACATGAGGGTGAGTTATTAATTACAAAATTTTTTTGATGAACAAACGCTTTAAGTAATATTCTTTTTTAATGTATAACTGAAATGTTGATGTTTTCTAATATACAGTCAGGGCTTCACATTTAGTGACTTACATTTTAATACAATATTGTCTACGTTGACTGTTTTTGCTTGATTTGGTTAACAGCAGAACCTGGGCAACGCATCTCTGGGCAACACACAGTGGTGTTTCGTTACTGAATGATTCAGTGGTCCTTTCATAAAGGCAGGCAAGTTTCATTCTTTAGTGAATCAACTGTCTGAATGAATCGTTTGAATGAACGCCTCAATGACTCACACATTAAGACCATTGCTTGATTCCACCTACTGGTGGTTTACTTTCATGTTTAAAAGTAGCTTATCTTTGCATTTTTCCAAAACGTCATATTTGTATATATATATAAAAACTGATTTAAAACACCAAACTCACAACATTATTTATGCTGTTGTAATTCTGCAGTGTAAATGCATTCATGCTACATTTCAGCTTCATTAAACTGTCTGTGTAAATGCATCTAAATGCCACTTCAGCTGTTTCTGTTTCTTCTGCATGGAAAAGATCAGTTTTGGTAATACTGATTATATTTTATTGGGAACAACCCTTAAGTATCTTATTATAATACGTACAAATAAAAATGCCCTTTAAATAGGTGAAAAATGACCTGGAAATTGATTTAAATAAAATTAAAATTCAGTAACTTTAGTCCTATAAAATCTTAATTTTCCAACAAAATTGTGGCCAGTGAAAATGCTGAGCGGATAGTTACTTTGGAAAACCACTTGCCACAGTGGCTAGTGAGCAATCAAGTTAATGTCAAGCCCTGTATACAGTGATATTTTTGTATAATTGCAGTAAAAATGTGGTGTTTAACTGGAGTAAAGTAGTGGGGGTGCTTGTACACGTGTCAAACACTATAAAGGGGTGCACTCTGCAAAAAGTTTGCGAACCATTGTGCTATAGGATTTATTAATGTTATAAATTCACTTTTTTTTTGCTGTGGTTTTTTGTTTCATGTATTTATTTATTTTTTCATTTTGTATTTTATAATTCTATGATTTTTTTATTTCTATTTAGCTTTAACTTATTTTTATTTCAGTTTTAGTTGAAAAAATTTCAGTACTTCAAAAAATTCAAATCCGGGGCAACGATTATCTTTTTCATTCTTTTTTTAAGGTTTTCATCTAATATTTATATTTTATTTTAATTTCAATTAACAAATAACTATTTTTGATAGCTATAGTTGTAATTAACAATGATAACACTGACGTACTTACCTTGATCTGCATCAGAGCCTGTGTTGTAGAGTTTGGGTGTAACTCCATGACGGATCTTGACGGTAAACAGAGCTTGATGTCCTTCTGTGTCTAACTGCACTGAATCACAAGCACATAAAAACTACATATCAACATAAAGATTATCCAGTCCTGAGTTTACTTGTACATTTGAGATAATAATCATTTTTACAGGAATTACCCAGAGGCTTACCTGTGTCAGCTGTGCTGGGGTGGAACAATGTGTTAGTATATGTGATAAACTGGAGCTGTCGATTCAGACTGGACAAAAGGCTGCTGCTCAGGGTCATGTGCATCTCACCATCACCCGTGACCTTTACCCCCTCCACCTCTGCTGCCACATTAAATGTACCCAAAGATGCTGAAAAGTTCAGCTACAAAGAAAGATGAAAAACATAGTGTCCAGGAAGCATCCATCACATAAGGGCACAGAAAATAGAAAATAAATATTCATGACATCACTTACAGTATATTCATCTTGTGGCAGCTCTTTTAAGGCCAAACCTGAAACACATTACAGCCATGTATTCAGGGCCGGATTTATCTCTTATCATGACAAAATTAATTTTGGCATGTAGCTTTTCAGCTGCAAAAATATTTTGATAAAGTCACAAGGGGAAGTACTAACAAGAAGTTAGTCATTTTTATTATTTAGTTTTTTAATATTTCTTAGTCGATTTCTTTTTTCATGTGCCTGGCTATGCATAAATCTTGGGCTCGTGATTGGCTGTGGAGCAGATTGACCACCAGCCATCTGATTGCCAAAGCCTTACCACGCCCCCAACAAATTAGCCCTGTTATTTAGTGGCGCTTTGCTGTATATTCCATGCATTATCATTGAATCATTATCATTAATATTATAGTGACCGTTCGCAAAGACCCAACTCGTTTAGTTACTGTGTGACAAGCCAGGCTGCTCTCACGCGTCACGCACATCATGTTCTCACTCACGCAGTGAAAAATACATCGCAGGGGCAAAGACTAACCAAACACTGAGTGATTACGCGCCGACATACAAGAGAGAGCTCAGAGCAGCTTACTGGGTTGCCAACCGTACCGTATAATACGGAACTGTCCCGTAATTGACACATAAAAGTCTTGTTCCATATTGAACTGATACGGAACACACTTTATTCCGTATTTTTGAGAATGAATTCGGTGCAAATCCATGACAGACACACACATAGCTTCTAATATATATGCCAGACTATGAACGAAGACATTTGTAGGCTATGATAAGACAAAAAATACCCAGACGGTGCGGTAGATAGGCCTACTAATTTCTCCCCGTTTGTCTTTGATCAGCGTAGCTTTTTACCATCTTGGAACATCAGAGAATGCCCTTTTGATTGGTCGTTTCAGTCATTGTGAGTCACGTTATCTTAGCAACGATGACGACAAGTGACAACAGCAGTAAATGTAAAAATGACTACCTCCAAGCGGCCGGCGAAAAAGAAAAGAGCCCAAAGATATAGAATTGAATGGGAAAATAACTACCCGTGGCTGGAATGCGTGAGGGACAATGAATACAAGGCCAATTGTACCATATGCCGTCGTGTACAGTATTTTCTTTTTGTCACGTCGGAGTGTGTAATATTAAGCAGCACTCATCAGGCGATAATCACAAGAGGAGCGAGAGACTGCGGGCACAGGAGGGAGCGATGTCAAGGTTCCTTGTCCGTCAGACTCCAGAGGCTGATATAATGGTAGGCGATGTAATCATGTGGATTTTTAAAACTCAAATATAGTTTATATGAAAGTGATTATATTAAAAGAGATGGTACAGGTTTAGCCTAACATTCCATATACATCTCCCCAGTGTTCCCCCTTGTTGTGTTCCTGTCTCCCGCTCCCTCATAACGTGTCAATCATTTCTGATGAGTTTCTTAATAAGATATCTGGAGGAGGGAAATAATAATTATTTAATTAATAATCGTTTTTATGTATTATTGTTTTGCACTGGAAAGAAAGTTAATTATAATGAAAGTATAATTATATAAAGATATTTGCACTACACTTCCTTAAAATGTTGTCTAATTAAATTACAAATATTTTTGCACTGAAAAGAACATTCTAGAAGTCTAATTCTATTGAATAAGTTTACACAAGGCTACAGAAAACTGATGTGTTTATTTTTCTTCAAATGCAGTCTAAGCCAATGAGTTTTGAATGTTATATGTTGTATTTGTTTAAGTTAAAATTAAAACGTATTATAAACTAAACAAATCCATGGTTCATTGTTGGCAAAATGATCATGATAGCCTTTATATTTCACATCTATGTGGTTCAGTCTTGTATAATGATTAGGGCTACTTTGCTATTCTATAACTATATAGGCCTAATAAATTGTATTATAATATGCTATAATGTATTAAATATATTTATCTAAATGCATCAATTAGTTTCCACAAAATTCACCAGAAGTCATCATTTCAGGGGTTATTTTTTTAATTTCTCTTACGTGGGGGCATGTCACCGGGAGAGAATTCATTTTGTAAATGCTCGTTTTGAGACCATGGTGAACTTGAGACAGTTTTGCACAGGGCACTTGACTTGAGTTCAGACCCTGAGGTCTTAAAGTGACACAAGCTGCTATTAAAGCTGCTGTCGCCATTTGTGTCAGTGTTAATCAAACATCAGAAAGAAAGTAATTTAATGCCCTAGACTGAATCACTTTTTATTTTATTTTATTTATTTATTTATTTGATATGGACATAACAACAGCATTGGACAAACCAGATACATTGTTTTTTAGTGTTATAGCAAAACTGCTAATTTGCAACACTTATCCATAGGAGGCTAGATTAACTAAATATGTAATTGGTTGTAGCAGACTGTCCTGATGTTTTTTAATCAAGATCATACTTACGTTATGGATGTCTTTTGCCGCAGAGTTGTTCATATTTGTAATAATCTTTTTAACTTTATCAGAAGAGACTTCTTGGATTTTTAAAAAGGCCTGTGTTAGCTAAATTAACATCTTCAACACATGTCACCTTATTTTTTAATTTGTTTGCTAGTTCATGCACAGAGTCTATAAAAAATTATTAAAAACATTTGCCATTGACTCATTGTTATTAAAAAGGGTGCCATCCACTTTGATGGAATCTATCATAATGTGCTTTTTCTTTGCAGGGTTGGTTAAATAGTTTATGTGTTGCCACAATTTCTAACTGCTTCCATTAGCCTCTTCTATCTTTTTAGTAAAATAGTCGGTTTTGGCTTTACGCAGATTGTTTATGACTTGATTTCTAAGTGTGGTATAAATTAGATGATCTGTACCGTTTCTAGTTTTCATAGACTTTGTCACGTTTTTTCATAATGTGCCAAATATCTCCATTAAACCATGGGAGGGAATGTTTTTTTGGTTTACTTGTCCATGTTTTAGTAAACTTTTTTTGTAAAATAAATAAGAATGAATGTTGAATTTATAGTGAAAACTATGTATTGTATATTTGATTACTATATACAGTACAATATAATATTATTCAGTGCTTTAAGTTTTTCAAGTAGCTATTTTCTTAATTGTATATTGTAAAGGAATTGGCAACCGTTATTCTGAATGATTCTAGATTATATTTATGTAAAACAACTTCAGCAGTGTTTTAGAAAAATGCAGGTTTTTTTTCTCTCTCTATAGTTGGTGACCTAAAGTGGTGGTGGTGGGGGGGCCTGCAGTAACTCATAGCCCCGGGGCCCAGTGAGCTCTTAATGCGTCCCTGACTGTCCAGCCTCTATAACTAAATGAAAATGCACTCAACTGCCTCCTATTACAGTCACAGTACATTCAGTAACTTAACAATGTGCTCTTTTCGGATCTCAGTCATAAGCTTTTTATTATTATGATGCACATTGTCACTGCAATTCTGAAAAAAAGCAACCCAGGCTCATTGGAAGTACAATACAGTGGCTACATTTCTGCAAAAATGTACACACATTTCACTGCGGTTTCTAGGAGAAATGAACACTAGTGGCAGTAAAATCACCAAATAACTTTTGTTTCCTTTTGATTCAAATAATTATTACTGGGGCAGATTATCAATGAATAAAGCCTTTTTTTTGTGCAGTTCCTTGCCCAATACTGCATTACTATTACGTGAACATTTTTACTGTAGTGCATGATTTATAAACATGTTTTGTCTGGCAAGAGGAGAACTGGCCACCCGACAAAGCCTGGTTTCTCCCAAGGTTTTTTTTTCCATTTCTGTCACCGGTGAAGTTTTGGTTCCTTGCTGCTGTCGCCTCTGGCTTGCTTAGTTGGGGACTCAATATCTGGCAACATTGTTGCCTTGACTGCACACTGTTGCCTTGAAGCTGCTTTGACACAATCTGTATTGTGTAAAGCATTATATAAATGAAGGTCGCTTGACTATAAACAAATACATTTTAACAGTTTCATCACAATATGCGCTGTTGAATAAACCTGCAATTGAGAAAACTGATATAGCTTTTAGTGCCTCTTGTGGATCATCTAAAAAAAGTGCAGCAAAATGGACCTTAAGCAATGTTTTTTTCTGCAAGGTTTTGTAGAAATGTAGCCACAGTGACATATTTCCAATGAGCATGGGCTGCAGAAAAGTCAAGTATTATCAATAATACTCATTACATTAGCTTAAAGATTTATTATTATAATACTAAGTCTCATCACAGTTCTTCAGTATTATGGCAATACATTAATCTTACTAGGAACAGAAAGTGTAATACCTGGTATAAGGATTGTTTTAAGAGGCCGCACCTCCACACCCTGGGTTGGATACTGCAGAGGATTGTTAGCTTCAGCTACAATCAGCAGATCAGAAGGGGTCTGTGACCTATACACACAAGGGTTACAGTCGTTAACTAAAACTAAAACCATAAAAAATTACTATTTGCAAGATCAAACATAGTCTGTCATATACACACTTTTTTTGATAACATATATATGATTTATAAACCAAACAACTGAACATTTGCACTGGCATAAAATTATTAAATGCACCTCATCTGAAAGCTCTGATACTCTTTGGCACGCCGTTTCTTCATCTCATGGAGCTGGGAGGCCTGGAAGGCAGTGTGCAGCGGATGGGCAGACACTCTAGGGAACAACAGCTGAGCAAAGGGCAGGTTGACCCCTCTGCTGTCTCCTTCACAAACACAGCCATTGCGAGCCAAAAGCCTTGAGGAAGAGGAGGAGAGTTATCACATGAACAACCTGTCAATCTCTGAACAGAAGGAAATCTTTTGCATCCCCTAAGGTGACAGTAGACAATGTAGGTCTTTGTGTTTTATGTATACTGTATATAAATACATAAAAGATTTACAGGACATCAACATTACATTTCTGAGTTAACAAAATAGATTCATGTACAGAATTTAAAATGATGTTTAGAGATAAGTTTTCAATTTCAGAACAACTTTAATTTGGAGCACATACGCTACAGTTCAAAGGTTTGTGGTCATTAAGATTACTAAGGTTAATTAATTATTATATACAGCAAGGACAATTTAAATCAATCAAAAATCACAGCAAAGACATTTACAAGATTATAAACGATTTGTATTTAAAAAAAAATGTTTTTTCTTTAGAACTTTCTATTTATCAGAGAATCCTGAAAAAAAATGTATTTAGTTTCCACAAAAACCCTTAGATATTATAAGAATGTTAATATTTCTTAACGATCAAGTGACACTGAAGACAGAAGTAGTGACTGCTGAAAAATCTACTTTGCTATCACAATAAGTACATTTTTTAAAAATTATAATTAAATAATAAATTGTAATTAAATTTCACAATGTTACTGTTTTCCTATATTTCCTAAGCTTTTGAAGGGTTGAAATAAGTAGTTGTTAAACAGATACTCCACCCCAAAATTACAATTTTGTTAATAATCACTTACCCCCATGTCGTTCCAAACCCATAGCTTTGTTCGTCTTCAGAACACAATTTTAAGATATTTTGGATGAAAAATGGGAGGCATTGTGACTGTCCCATAGACTGCCAAGTAAATTACACTGACAAAGTCCAGAAAAGTATGAAAGACGTCATCAGAATAGTCAATCTGTCATCAATAGTTCAACTGTAACGTTAAGAAGCAACGAGAATACTGTTTGTAAGGGAAGAAAACAAAAATAATGACTTTATTCAACTATTCCTTTGTCAATACTCTCCTCTGTGTCTTTCCACATCACTCAAACTGCCTACGCTCTTCTGTATCAGCTGCGTCACAAGGATGCGCTGTTTTCTTTCAAATCAAAGCAAAAATACACTTAGAAACAGTGCATCCTTGTGGCCCAAAAACGAACAAAGGTTTTATGGGTTTGGAAGGACATGGGGGTAAGTGGTTAATGACAAACTTTTCATTTTGGGGTGGAGTATCCCTTTAAGAGTTGCAGTTGTTAAAGCCTCTACTTCAGCTGATGTTTCATAGAAAAACATTAATCAGCTTGTGAAGACTAACTGACCTGGCCACACTCTCCCTCACTCGGTAAGGGATGGTGCTAGTGCTGGGATCTAGTTCAGGAAGTCTCTCCTCCAACATCCGCTCAGCTCCAGGACCTGGTCTGTACCGGACATCCACAGTGCTGTAGACCCGAGTGGGCCAAGAATGTAGCACTGCCAAAACCAGCACCACTGATGCTACCAGAGCTAACAGCAAAGTCTTACGTAGGGAACGCATGCTACAAGCTAAAACAGAAAAACAACCGTGTTGAAACTTCATTCAGTGTAATTAAATTAAGTTGTAAAAAAAAAGGTTGGGGTTCTTCATGTGAAACTTCAAAAATTTGCAATCTCTAAAGTCAAATAAGGAAGCATTAACTTCAATAAAATTTTCTAATTAGGCTTCATTTAATTTCCCTTCACTTAATAACAATTTGGGGGAAAGCACTTTAGTAATTCCAAAAACAGTTTTTAACATACTCTATCCAATCAGAGCGAGAAGTACAGCAAGTTGCCATTACTGCTCCTAAAGGTCCATGGTACTGACTGGCTCAATCTTGATGTGCCTTACAGTAGCTGATGAGGCTGACCAAAGGCTCTCTCCATCTCCTAAGTTAGAAAAGAAGAATTGCATTAATTTACTGTATTTATTACATGAATCCAATGTACATAAATTAAATCACATAAGAGTCCAATATTTATTACATGAATCCAATGTACATAAATTCAATTACATAAAAGAGTCCAATGTACACTCTTTAAAAAAAGGTTCTTTATGGGATTTGTGGTTTCAGGACTAACTTTTAATATCAATTAAATATTTCCACCACACAGAATTTTCTTTATAGTAGAAGTATAAAAATGTCTTTAGCACAAAGGAAAAATGCTTTGTTTAAGAACTATTCTCTGAAAGGTTTTTGGGTTTCTCCCTTTCACACAGAGCGTTGATCCTTTAAAAATGCCAGAGTGCCTTCTGTGTGAATGCAAACACATCCTGGGAACCTAGTAACATTGTAGAAATCAGTCCGGGAACGTGCCCAGTGTGCACAAAAGGCTGGACCAATGTGATAAGGGGTGTGCCATGGTGATAACACACATTATGCAACCACATTTAAATGCATATCAACATTCACGACAAAAAACGTCCGCAAACTGTGATGAAGCAAAGACCAGGGAGCTCTTCACCATCCATGCTATGAGATTGTTTGCCAGCATAGTGGAATGATACTCATCACATTACGTCACTTCCCAGTGTCTTCACGGAATGTGTGGCAACACATACACATCCTTTTTTTGAGGATGGATCTTATAATATTCAACCGCAGCAAGCCTACATCTGCCATTTAACATTATATTGAGCAAAACCCATTGGTAGATCTACAATATTAGCCTAATATCAATTCACACGCAGGCTTATTCCAGTGTTAGTTGTAGTGTGTGACTTACTATCCAACAAGCTACAGTATTAAAGGGGTCATATAATGTTGCAAAAAAAACAAACAAACAAAAAAACATTATTTTGTGTTTTTGGTGTAATGAAATGTGTTTAATGTGTTTTAAGGTTCAAAAAACACATTTTCCACATACTGTACATTGTTTCCCGTTTCCCACTGCCCACTGGACGGTCAGTGAGATAAAGAAGAAAAACAGGCAGTGGACCAAACCACTGTGAGGCAAGGGAGGAGAGACTCAACTTTCTGAACATAAAAACACTATTTTTATACAACCAAACAAAAATGTATACAGTAAGTAGAAAAAAAGGTATTTACACTTTCACAATAGTTTAGAAGAGTCGATTTTAGTATACTGATGCATATTTCTGATGGGCAAACACAGTTAATGTATAAAAGACTATGTCTAAAACATATTCAAGGGTATGTAATGTAATGTTATGGTTCTTTATTGCGATCACGTTACAACAAGATAACATAGTCCCTCTACCAAATCTGCCAAAAGTGTACAAACAGAAAGATGTAGCACTCGGTAGCTGCTTATGCTTAAAGGTCCCATTCTTCGTGATCACATGTTTTAAACTTTAGTTAGTTTGTAATGTTGTTGTTAGCGTATAAATAATATCTGTAAAATTATAAAGCTCAAAGTTCAATGCCAAGTCGAGATATTTTATGTAACAGAATTCGCCTACAAAAACGACTCGTTTGGACTACATCCCTCTAGTTCCTGCAGTAATGACGTCACTAAAACAGTTTATTGACTAACCTCCGCCCACAGGAATACACAAAAGGGGGCGTGGCCTTGTTGCGCTCCGACGGAGAAGAGGAAGAGCTGCATTTGTGTTTGTCGCCATGTCGTCGAAACGCTGTTATTTTCATCTCGGAATCCAATCACCTTTGTTTGGGCTTCCCAGGGATCAAATGATATATAGGGAATTTTAATAATTAATCAGGAATATGATTAATATATATATCTCATATGACAGTTACATTAAAATTATTGAAGATGAAAAATAGGTCAATTGTATATATCAATAACTCATTACAAGGCACTGTAATTTACTCATTAATATGTCAATATTCCATTCTTCATATCAATTATAGTGATATCTCTTACTGTAAATTACCGCAAATCAAACAGTGGTTTGTCCAGCAAACGGCCGTAAGATTAATTTATCAACTTTCAATAAAGTTATCACTTCTTATAATTCAAGGAAAAATATTCTCTGGCCATGAAAACATTATCCTATCATTATGAAATTTCGGTTACTAAAAAGTAAAGAGCTTGTAGCTAAAGATCAGACATTTCATTGACTCGTGATGTGAGCATTTAGACAGAGGCAATCATGAATATATATTGGTTTTAATAATTGAACTAATAATACATCAAACTACAAATCACACAGAGTAAATACGCATACGACAATACAGACAGTAACTTTGTACAAGACATAACGGAATCCAAATGAGGGAGAGAGAGAGAGAGAGAGAGAATGAGTGAGAGAGGATGAGAGAGAGAGATGAGAGAATAGGCGGGATCACAGAATAAGCTCAGTTATGCAAACTCACAGACAGTAACCCTTGAAAGACAACAATGAATCAAATCACCTTGAAAAGGTAATAGACAAACTTTAAGCAGCATGTTAGGTGTGTTCTTTCATGTCTTCCGGGGCTGCTGCGGAATCGCGCGATATTTGAAAGGTCCAACAAACGTAATGATTCAGAATTCATCTTCCTCGTGTAGAGAGGAACTTAGTAAGTAAAAGAAATGAAAACAACGGAGATGAAAGCTCCCGAAGGAGCCATGAGAACGGCTGTTCTCTCATCCGCCGTGCTGAGATCAGAGACGATAGAAGAGCGGAACAAGCGGGGACCAAGAGCGCGAGAGACAAGACAGGAAGGAACTTCCTGGGTCAGTTCTACTTATGGAGTGACTGGTTCACGCCTCTGTTTGCGCAAACAACCAATGAACGTCCGCGATCTGAAGCGGGAAAAAGTTCCTTTGTCTCTGGGAAAACACCCACTCTAATAAGTTCTGGCTTATCAGATTTCAGCAGTGATATTCTAGCAAGTTCGTAATTCCAGATTAATACATTTTACAAACCTTTCCTATAGGTGGATAGTTCGGTCACAACATGACAATTCCATAGATACCATAAATGACATATATAACTGATAGAAACACGACGTTACATTCATATGCAGAATTACACACATTTAAAGTTTGATTAACACACGATAAAATTGCAGATACTCCAATTTATATGGGGAAACATCTACTGCACAAAAAGGCAACACAGTCAATATGTTTAGAAATACGTTTTAAAAAGGTACCAGTGATCTGGCTTTGCTGTTCTGTCAGTTAGGTCATAAAGTTTTACGACCTGGTCAGGGGGGTAGGGTTACAACTCATGATTCTATTTGAGAACATTAAAATTAGGAGAAACATTTCCAATTTACAAATCAGCAATTTATAATCCTCGCATAACAGGATTAACCATTTTATGCAACACACAAACCTATTCAAAATACATATTATAAAGGACTTACATAAAGAGCGAAAAGAAAAGTGTGTGTGTGTTTAGGAATGTGGGTGTTTTGTTTCTTCTTTGAGGCTGCTCACGTGACTGTGGAATTTCTCGTCCAGAGTGTCGTAAATAATTTAAATCCAGCCAGGCAGGCATTTAGTTGCCTGAATTCAAAATCTACAAGCTTTGGGTTTGCATTGTTTTAGATTCAACGAACCATGATTCATTAGTTCAGAACCAATGAATCGATGAACTGCATATCCGTTACAGCACAAAGATTATTCTTGAAAGATGGAGCAGTTCCTTCTTTGTTTGGAGAAGGCATTGTTTATGGACCACAACCTGTAAGTGTATTTTATTATTTAAGATGGTGCGTTTAACAGTTTCTGTAACTTATTACACAAAGGGCAACGCTGTTTAGCTTTGTTAACTAAAAGTTAGGACTGTGCAAAAAAATGCGATTTTCATGTGCATCCCGTCAGTAAAAACGCTCCTGTGATTAGAAGTACATCTCCAGCATGTGCGTTCTTTTACAGTCTATGGTTCAGATCAGGATTGCCAGGTTTTCAAAACAAATCCTGCCCACTTGCTTCTCAAAACTACTCCAAAACTAGCCCAATCGCGTTTCCAGGAGGGCAGCGTGCGCTCAGCTGCTGTCGAATCACAACACAGGAACCGCTGGCACAATCAGACACACACACTGTACACACACTGTCAACACACATTTCAGTTTAAACAACTTGTAAAAGTGCATGTAACATTATATGACCCCTTTAACCCATTAGAAAATTTAAACACATTTAGATTTAGAATTTTACGTTTTTGTATTTTACAAATACCTAGGTACTGCTCAATACTGCTCAATTAGTTATAAATTACAATGAGGGAAAACATGACAGACATCTAGTGCTTTTAGTGTTTCTTTAAATTGGAACAGTTCCATATTTGCAAGGACAATTTGGGGCTTCTGACTCACAGTATGCAAGTATTTTTACTAGTGGTGGGCCATTATCGGCGTTAACGTGCTGCGTTAATGGGAGACTCTTATCGGTTGGAAAAAAAAATATCGCCGTTAATCTATTCTCAAAGTTGGTTTGAGAGCTGGGACTATACTAGGCGAGCTATGATGACTTTCACCTAGATATTTTAGCACGGATGTATGCCTAACCGAATTGCACTGTAGGGGGCGAGAACGAGTCTTTAAACCTGTGTGTATGCCTACTGTGAAATTACCACATCAAACGTGACGTGCTAACATGGATGCAACTGAAGCCGTCGGGTTTGCTTCAGGGAATTTTTTTTTTTTAAAGAAGCTTCCCAATGGAAACCTCTACAAGACGCACGCCTTGGGTACGTAAACAATCGCTCCTGAAACGATCCAGCATGCCACACCGTAAATGCAAACATGGTATTTAATTAAAAATATTAATTTGACCTTAATCAGTTTTTATCAACCCCTTGTTTGTGAGTTGTGGTGAGCTATGGTTGTGTTAAATTGAGTTGTATTTTTTTTTTTTAACTGTCCCCTTCCAGGCTCAAGCAAATGGTGATCAATCCACACATTCCATAGTCCCAGCAATAACAGGTATTTTCAAATTATAACTGTATTATTATTGCATGCTAAAGTAAAAGTTATGCTTACATCAGAGCAATTGGATTACAACAAAAGAAAATCAATTTAAGAAAATCAAATTAAATCTTTCTTGTGTGTTAAAATTAATTCATCATTATAGTATATTTCATCATACAGAATATTTTCAGTGCATATTTTGAATTTCAAATATTTGATGTAATTAGTATTTCTGGACTGTCTCTATAGATACTGTGGGTTCGACTTATAGTCCATCATACCCAGGACTAGAGTTCCCTTGATGTCTAACCACATAAATGAGTCATTTATCATTTGACATTTACCTTTTGTACTGCTGTGTTCACTTGTCTTGAAGAAGTTCAGTTATTAAAAGCTTAGATTTTATATATTTCAATTAGATTTTTTTTATATATTTTTTTTAAATTCGATTTTTGCAAGGATTTAGTTTTTCCTATAGCTCTGGTATTTCAAGTCTAATACTGCATGTTAGTTTTTTTGTCTTTTTATGTTGCTAGGCTTGATGCTAAAATTATCTTTTCTTTCTTTTCAGATTTTTCAAAGGGAATAAGTACTGTGTAAGTTCTGCACATTTTGTGCTGAAAAGAGGGGCTACTTACTTAAGCATTACCGCTTAAAACATGGGTGCCACACTCAAATATCACCACTAACATGCCTTCATAAGGAATGCCTGTGCACATTTAAATCTTTCAATGCACTCAAAGTCCATTTATCAACATGGCACACTTAAAAGGACCTAGGGAACGTGGGTGAAACTGCTTTCCATTGTCAGTGGTGTGACTTCGTGGAGCCTTGCACTGAAGCTGACTTTTTTAACTATTTACGAAGACATTTGATGCTGAAGCAAAAGGTTTCTTGTCCATATCAAGGCTGTAACTTTCAGAGCAATGTTTATTAAACTTTTAAGGCACATAAAAGCGAAGAACATCAAGACCACAATAAGATGGCATTCAAACCTGAAATTGTGTCACATAATTAAATTGAGGAACCTTCACCTACTATAAATATTCAACCCGAGGATAGTGCCCCTGAAACTGATGAGGTTGAGTTTGAGGTTACTGAGCTCAGTGAAGATGTGGAGAACTTGGAGAGTCAGTTGGAACATAATGTAGCTGCTCTTTTTCTGAAAATGTCATCAGTTCTTAACATCTCTGAAAATGCCCTGCAAGAACTTATAGAGCAGATAAACCAAATTGATGTGCTTTGACAGCCATTGTTACATACATCTGTTGGAAAAATACTAAATTAACATTGTGGAGATGTTGAGGACTCTTTAGTGAGTGAGTTAGCTAAAGTATTTACTGAGAATAATTTATTCCTGAAATTCACTTCTACTGGGGGGTCATTGTCAACCACTAGCAAGAGAGCATCATACATTTCAAAAGAATTCTCAGTAGTAACGCCTGTTGAGTTTGTCCTAAAAAATGACAGGCAGACAGTTGTGTATATCCCCATACTAAAAATTCTGCAGACATTACTAAACAATGGAGACATTTTAGATAAGGCAATGTCACCTGAGACAAATTTGTCACAAGGATACAGATCTTACAGGGATGGTTCCCGGTTTAAAGGGGTGGTAAAACGCGGTTTTTCGAAGGCTTGATTGTGTTTGTGGAGTGCACTGTAACATGTGTTCATGCTTTGTTTTTTAAAAAATCGCATTATTTTTCATATATTTTACCTTTACTCTACACTGCTCTGTCCCTCCTTGTAAAACGGTCTGATGGTTTCCGAGTTCTATGAAGCCAGTCCCACAAAAATAGCAATGGGCTCAGATTGGTTAGCTGGCCCAGTGTGTTGTGATTCGCTAACCGCCTAGAGCACGTTTTTCGGTAACGTCACGCCCCTTACCTTTACCAGTAGTCTGTGCTTTGGTGGTATTAGAAACAATGGCGTCAATAAAACCATACCAATTTGAGCCCGAATCGGACCTAGAAAATTTTAATGAAGATGAACGAGCAGAACCTGTTCAAGAACGGCGTTTAAATGACGTTTCAGAATGGTATGTTTTTTGTTGTTGATATCTAATACTTTTTTAGATACGCTGTAATTTAATTGTACTAATTATAATAGTTGATGTTTAATTTATAACAATAATATGTGTTTGTCTATTAACAAAAGTGTATTCAAGAACCTTTTTTATTAAAAAAATATATATATTTTATTAGGTGTACATGTAATAACTGTGCAAAAATGCCAATTGAAGAGGAAAACATCTGCTGCAAAGAAATACAGAAGGTAGTGTAATAAGCTAGTACCAAAATTATGCATAATGTGTTAATAGTTCTGTATAATTCTTTTTTCATATTTAAAAGATGAACATAGGTTAATTGTACAGTATGTTCTCATTGTCTTACATTACTGTTTAGGTTGTAAAACGAATGATGGAGGTTCCAGACCCTCCTAAATGTATGGTTGAGCATCCAGGTTTTGAACCAAACTGCTTAAATCCGTATACTTTGCAAAATATCAATAATATTTACAGAGCCGACTATGGACCAGTGAGACGCAGAAATGAAGAGGAGTAAGTATTTATTAAATTTTATGAAATTATGTTGTGTAAAAGAACATAAATAAAAGACGTTAGATACAAAATATACAACCCGAATTCCGGAAAAGTTGGGACGTTTTTTAAATTTTAATAAAATGAAAACTAAAAGACTTTCAAATCACATGAGCCAATATTTTATTCACAATAGATAGAACATAGATAACATAGCAAATGTTTAAACTGAGAAAGTTTACAATTTTATGCACAAAATGAGCTCATTTCAATTTTGATTTCTGCTACAGGTCTCAAAATAGTTGGGACGGGGCATGTTTACCATGGTGTAGCATCTCCTTTTCTTTTCAAAACAGTTTGAAGACGTCTGGGCATTGAGGCTATGAGTTGCTGGAGTTTTGCTGTTGGAATTTGGTCCCATTCTTGCCTTATATAGATTTCCAGCTGCTGAAGAGTTCGTGGTCGTCTTTGACGTATTTTTCGTTTAATGATGCGCCAAATGTTCTCTATAGGTGAAAGATCTGGACTGCAGGCAGGCCAGGTTAGCACCCGGACTCTTCTACGACGAAGCCATGCTGTTGTTATAGCTGCAGTATGTGGTTTTGCATTGTCCTGCTGAAATAAACAAGGCCTTCCCTGAAATAGACGTTGTTTGGAGGGAAGCATATGTTGCTCTAAAACCTTTATATACCTTTCAGCATTCACAGAGCCTTCCAAAACATGCAAGCTGCCCATACCGTATGCACTTATGCACCCCCATACCATCAGAGATGCTGGCTTTTGAACTGAACGCTGATAACATGCTGGAAGGTCTCCCTCCTCTTTAGCCCGGAGGACACGGCGTCCGTGATTTCCAACAAGAATGTCAAATTTGGACTCGTCTGACCATAAAACACTATTCCACTTTGAAATAGTCCATTTTAAATGAGCCTTGGCCCACAGGACACGACGGCGCTTGTGGACCATGTTCACATATGGCTTCCTTTTTGCATGATAGAGCTTTAGTTGGCATCTGCTGATGGCACGGCGGATTGTGTTTACCGACAGTGGTTTCTGAAAGTATTCCTGGGCCCATTTAGTAATGTCATTGACACAATCATGCCGATGAGTGATGCAGTGTCGTCTGAGAGCCCGAAGACCACGGGCATCCAATAAAGGCCTCCGGCCTTGTCCCTTACGCACAGAGATTTCTCCAGTTTCTCTGAATCTTTTGATGATGTTATGCACTGTAGATGATGAGATTTGCAAAGCCTTTGCAATTTGACGTTGAGGAACATTGTTTTTAAAGTTTTCCACAATTTTTTTACGCAGTCTTTCACAGATTGGAAAGCCTCTGCCCATCTTTACTTCTGAGAGACTCTGCTTCTCTAAGACAAAGCTTTTATAGCTAATCATGTTACAGACCTGATATCAATTAACTTAATTAATCACTAGATGTTCTCCCAGCTGAATCTTTTCAAAACTGCTTGCTTTTTTAGCCATTTGTTGCCCCCGTGCCAACTTTTTTGAGACCTGTAGCAGGCATTAAATTTTAAATGAGCTAATTAAGTGGATAAAAGTGTAAAATTTCTCAGTTTAAACATTTGCTACGTTATCTATGTTCTATTGTGAATAAAATATTGGCTCATGTGATTTGAAATTCCTTTAGTTTTCATTTTATTAAAATTTAAAAAACGTCCCAACTTTTCCGGAATTCGGGTTGTATATATTTACACAAGACATGTTATTCAAAGACAAAAACTAATCAAAATATACATTTTTATCAAACATATTTTCACATCACATATACATGTTTCCAATATACCACTGGTTTTATACACAATATTGAGGTTTTCTATTCCTGCCATAGGCGTTTCCGTTATCTGGCCTATCGCAGCTTTGTCAGCTGGTGCTGGGGCTACCTAGGACGTAGTGTGAGGGTTGTCATCCCCTCATGTGTTGTTAACCGGATCCGTCTACAGTTTCCTGATCCAGCGGGACAGTATGTTGGGTTCCGGCCACCCCTCGACTGAATCGTGACACACGCTGGGCAATCACCTCTTCTTTGGAAGGTTTTTCATACTGTGATGACAGAGGAGGTGGAATGGGGATTGCATGCAGCTCTTCTGCATATGGCTTGGGGTCCACAAAGACTTTATGTAACAGATGGCTCATAAGGTCATCCACATAGTCTGTAAAAAACAGAATACTGAGTCACTCTATGGTTTTACATAATTACTGATAAATAATCTACCTTTGTTTTATAATTAACATTTGTGTAATATTTATAAATATTTTTTGTAAGCTTATATTTATTTTATTATAGGTTTTTTTTTATATATTATTGTTAATAAAACAAACTTACTGTATGTTGGTTCTATTTTCACTGGCTTTGCTGTGCATTCCCCTTTTTTGGACTTTGGAAAAACGATCTTATACACAGCCTGTCCTTCAGTTGTTGTTGCCTGCTCACGGTTAGCATTTTCATTATAGTGCATTGCTGCAAGATACCAGCCTGTAATCAGTGCACAATCCATAAAATATGAAAAGATTAGTAGACTGTGTTGTGACAAATAAACAAACAACTCAGAATAAGAGACAAATGTTCAATCAATGATTATAATGGTTTCTTTCTTGCAAGAAAGGCTCACAGTCGCACAGTCAGTCAAGAGAATGTGAGAGTTCTGGCCAAGATGGGAGGCTTTATAGCTCTTTATATCTCTGCTACTCATAACATAGATAACATACTGTAGGGCCACAGGCAAGGCTCCTAACCTATTTAACCTTTTTCTTCCTTATTAGGAAAGAACATCATTTATTATAGGTAAAGATCATTAATATTAATAAAATAACGAATAAAAAAAACATTTCCATAACAATTGTTAGAAACAATGCTTATAAATATTACTGAATATGTCAAAGATTATTACCTGCACAACATTCCTATGAAAGGGAAAATCACGTTCTTTGGGGCAAAACGCAAAATCAGACTGTGGAAAGCCTCCAGTGATGACGTCTGAAAGTTGTGGCTGAGCTTTTCTATATCCTTGAGAACTCTCTTGTTGTATAATAGCTTTTCCACTTTATGGAGCGCTATTGATCCTGTAACCAAACAGATAAAATATGAAGAAAATCTGAATTTTACTAGTTTACTGTCATTTTATTGTCATTTGTCTCTCTATACAGTCATACCTGGTTGGATCCATTTTTTTGGATCCCTGGAAACTTTGTCTGGGTGTTCACACTTGGGGAAGAGGTGGTTCTCATGAACATGTACATTTTGGATGTGGTTCTGCAGTGAATTCCACTTCGCCACCTTTTCTGGCCCAGACTCAGAGGAAATCACACTCCAGTAAACATGGTTTTTGATGCTGTGCAACCATTTTTTCAGCACCTCACAGTCCTTCATTTTTAAAAGTTTGTCAAGTTTCTTAGATAAACCTGTACAAAGTAAAAGCTTGGTTGTACAATCATTATTTCAAGATAATCAAATTACCACAAAACTAAAAATGTACATGTTAGGTTGAACAATTAACTGAATAAGAATCAATTAATAATACAAAGATAAATAATTACCTTTCTCAAAGTGCCACACGTCATAGAACTGAGTGATATTGCGGTCCCTCAGGTACTTCTGAATCTGCGGATGGCGATCGGTGACGATGTAGTCAACAGCTAAACCATTAGACTTGAGCTTATCGAGACAACGCTTCAATCCCTCCTTTTCCATATGATAACTTCCACCAACCTCGTTGCTCTGTTGTTGGGTACACAACATTTCAAATGTATAAACAGAGTAGAGTATAAACAATAACAGATAAAAGAAAATGTAAAAAAAAATTTAAATGCTTAATTACTAACCTGAACTAGTTGAAGATCCAGAATTTTGTTGGTTTCCATGTGCATAATGGTGTAGCTGCCAAATTTTGCTGAGTGTCCTATTGTAAACATCATAATCATATATAGAACATTACTGAGAACATCAGTATCATAATATTTTAGGAAAACTCAAAGACTATAAAATAAACGGCGTGATTTTTTTAAATATACTGTAAACGTACCTGGCGTGTCAGCACGCATATCTCCAGCCACAGCAACATTTCCTCCCTCTTGCAGCTGTCTTATAAGATTCAGTTGATCTTGGTTCCACTTGTGTATTATGGTAGGCTCAATGAAATTCCGGGCATGAATCCTAAAAGTTACGAAATGCATCATCTGGAGCTTCATGGCCTTGAAAATCTATTAACATAGAAATCATAGAAATCATACAGTACATACATACTGAAACAACACAGTAGTTTTTTGTGAATTTTATTGTAATTGTAATACCTTCTCTAGTTGTTTAAAAGATCCACCGGTAAAATACGTTGCAGCAGACAATAGCAGGTTTCCAAGTGGGGTACTCCCTACAATGGGCTGGCTCTGCCACTGTCTGTAGTAGTTACACTTTTCACAAAGCTGGGTGAATGCAACAAAAGTCCCCCTTCGTCTGCTCTGGACAACACACTTTGTCTTACAAATTGGACAGGACACAAACAGCTCTCGAAGACAGCTTTCAAAAACAATGTATTTGTTATCGCTTTGGTCGGGCTGTGGATCTATCCTAAGGCAATATAAAAAGAATAAATATTAGGAAGTTGCTGTCATGTTTTATATATTTTTTTAAACACAAATGTATTGGTAAAAAAGTGTGTAAATATGTATTTATATCTTACGCCAATTCTGATTCTTCAGTAACAACAGAATCTGGGTTATATGTGGAATCGGTGGGTTCGACATTTAATTCTGATTCTTCTTCCTCATCTAACACCAGACGAGGTCTCTTACTGGGCCTGAAGACTGAGCCCCTTACTGGTGTTGAAGACAGCTGCACATCAGGAAACATGTCAGTTGTTTGGGTGCCCACATCATGAACATAATATGTTGCCTGAATGCCTACAAGTACAAAAAAAAGTAAAAAATACAATTACTCATAACCATCTGTCATGCTATTACAATTTTTTTACAGTGAGAAACATAAGCCACTTTCTAATACACATAAGTTTCAGTAGCCGGTATAACAATTATAATAAAAAAGACAATATGTACTAGAACTGCATATGATAAAGTAACACAAACACATTTAATGTCTGTATTTCATACCTTTGCTCCTTAAGTGGAAACTGCTCAATGTACCCATTGAAAGTTGTGTGCCCACTGATCGCATCTTTGGCTTTATCTCTGTGGCTACAGTTTCGGTCTCTACAGGGTCTGACTGACATCCAACTTCATGAAGTGTAGATGTAGTGGGGAGCTCTTGGGAACTCGAACCCTGCTGAGATGTTGTCTGTAAGAAATAATGACAATATGTAATCAATGATCAAATTACAGCTTAAAACATACATTTGTCATGTAAAATAGTAGGAAAAAATTAATTACTGGATAATAATCATTGGACCACAAAAAATAAGCTTCATAAGCAAGAATTTCATATAATTGTTCTAACAAATTATATTAGTCCTCAAAGGGATTTTTTTGATTAAAGAGTGAAGATCTATAGTAATCGGTACTGAATGGAATCGTTACTTTTGTATTTTTAGAACGCTTATAGCAAAATATCTGTCGCTATAACTATTAACCCAAAACGAACACTAAACGTTGGATTTACTATAGTAGCCAAATCAAACACAGAACCATGTTTAGCATGCCTGCAGATAAACAAACATGTAGATAAACAATACATAAACGCTCTAATCAAATAATAATATACACTAATTCCAAGTTCGCTGTTGAGATTAAGAAAAAAAAGTTTGTAACGTTAACGTTAGGGGTTTGTCGAATGCATGAATGAGCATTTAACAAACTGGTTTGCTGAGCCAAACAGCGTTGTTATTTGTTCACTTCCTTGATACAATGTACAATAAGCAATACAAACTATTACAGTAAAACACATCGACGAAAAATAAGTCATACTTACAGGTTGTGGCCCGTAAACAGCTTCTGTTTTTAAAGTTGGAACTGCTCCATCTTTCAGGACAAGCCGTTGGGCGAATCCTGCATTGAACTCGCGAAGATTGTGGAAGCTTTCCTCCGTAAAATGAGCAGCACAGAGAGCGAGATTTGGGTAATAATTTTGAGGGACCGAGTTAAAAATAAATTTTAACCATTGATCCCTAACTTCCCCGTCCCTAGGAAGGCTGAACAAAGTGGACCTGCAATCCGGATGAAAATAACAGCGTTTCGTCTGCATCGCGGCAATGACACTCCAGCATACAACAACTCTTCTCAATCTCCACAGCAATATAAAATGGCCTCGCTCCCCACCCCACCCCCCCTAATTTATTATTCTCGGAGGAGGGGTTTTGGGCTTAGTGATGTCAGCAACCCTGGAGGAATGTCGTGTAGTCCCTACCGGCCGTTTGCTGTAGTCCTTAGAAATGGATTTCTTTAAAAGCAAATATCTCCCTTTGCTTAAAACTTTGAACGTTGTAACTTTGCAGATGTTTTTTATGCTCAAACAGGAACATTACACACTAGCTAAAGTTAGAAAAGTGAAATCGTGTTTTATCACCCCTTTAAAGACAATTCTCTCTTGACAGAGGAAGAATTCAGGATTGCTCTTTACTTGTACATAGATGATTTTGAGGTGGCTAACCCCGTGGGAACCTCCAGAAAGAAACACAAGCTATGTGCCATTTACTGGGTATTTGGAAATCTACACCCTAAATATCGCTCCTCTCTTCATACCATCCAGCTTGCTGTACTTTTCAAGGTCAGCAGTCTCAGAGACCATGGTTATGGTGAAATTCTCCGCCCACTCATTCAGGACCATGTTTTTCTTGAGCAACATGGTGTACAGTATATGTTGAACAGTTAGGAGTCTAAAAGGCACAGTATTATTTGTTGCAGCAGATAATTTAGCGGCCCATTCTTTGGGAGGGTTCTTTGAAAGCTTCACAGTATGTCATAAGTGCCAATTCTGTATGGCCACACAGGAGGAAATATAATACAAGGAAGTGCGGACAGGCTCATTTCAACCAAGAACCAAAGAAAATCGTGATAGACGTATGTATTGTACAATATGTATAATATGTATTGTAGGATCCTACCATGGCTCAACAATATGGAATGAAAAGAAGCTGCCCACAAAGCTTGGAACATTTTCATGTTGTCAATGGTTATTCTCCAGATCTTTTGCATGATCTTCTGGAGGGTGTTGTTCCGACTGAACTGGCCTTGTGCTTGGAGGCACTAATATCAAAGGAATACTTCTCACTTGATATCCTGAATGTGGCTATTAAAAAGTTTCCATATACATTTTCAGACAGAACAAACCAACCCCAGCTCATCCCAAAGAACATTGCTTCCAAAGGAACAATTGGAGGAAATGGTCATGAAAATTGGACACTCCTTCGCCTTCTGCCACTACTGATAGGTCATCACATTCCTGAGGGGGATGAAACCTGGGAGGTTTTAATGAACTTAAAAGATGTAGTGGAATTGTCTGTGTCTGCAAGCTTCTTAGAGGAGTCAGTGTGCTTTCTTGACTGCAAGATTGCAGAACATAGAGATATATTTCAGAAGGTTTTCCCGAACGAGAAGATACAACCGAAGCACCACTACATTGAGCATTACCCTCAACTAATTCAAACTTTTGGTCCATTGTGTGATGTGTGGACAATGCGTTTTGAAGGCAAACACAAGTTCTTCAAGAAAGTTATGCGTCACATTCACAACTTCAAGAACATACCCCTTACTTTAGCTGTCATACACCAGCATATGATAGCCTTCCATTTAGCTGCTACCTCCTTTTTCAAGCCATCTGTTGAAATTAACAAAGTGAAGTCTGTAATTGTTGCTTCATTTCCTGAAAATGTGAAGAACTGTCTCTATCTCATGAATAGTTATCAGAACACAGTCCTTGTAGCAGCTTCTGTTTGCATGGATGGCATTAAGTACAGTGCTAATATGGTTATTTCCGTTGGATCGTGCTCAGGGCTCCCAGATTTCAGACAAATAGCAAAGATTGTGGTGATCAGAACAGACATAATATTTGTCAGCAGACTCATGACATCATGGTACAATGAGCATCTTAGAGCATACAAGCTCTGTAGTAGCCATTTTTCCACGTTCTCTGTCACTCAGTTGTCTGAACTAAATGATGTTTTGCCGATTTCACTTTACAGAGTTGGAGACAAGCAGCTTGTCACACTTAAACAGCACATATTTTGCTGAGTGAGTCAACAGTTATCAAAATGGACCAGAGATTGTTGCTGAGAGTCATCATCGCGGAAGATGATATAAGGAAGTTGACTTTAAATAAGAGACCACAGTCCATTGAAGAATTCAAAGTGCAACTGGTGGATAAACTGTCTCTGCAATATGACTTTAAACTGCAGTATGAAGATCAAGACTTCAATAATGCCCTCTGCAATTTGACTTAAATAACTGATTTACCTGAAAGAGCTACAGTCAAAATCATCCCTCTTGTGATTCTCCATTTAACATCATTGTCATCACCCACCACAACATCAGACACTGAGTGCAGCACAGCAGACACTGAGATCCTGTTGACTGTTGGAGCATCACCATCGCTAAGACAACAGTGGCCAGACTTATTTGACATACCCAATTTCTCAGTAGATGTTGAGTATAGGCTCAGACAGGCAGATCTTGCCTTTAAGAAAGATGAAACACGTATGACTCTACCACGAGATATGAAGCATGACATACTAGAAAAGCTTGCTGAGACAATGTACCGTTTCAAGGCTTACCCTGAAGATGATGACTTCAGCAGTGTTGCAAAAGCACTGATTAGCAAATACCCCTGCCTCACTGAGCCTGGACCACACAGATGGTATGGCTGGAAAAACAGCCTTAAATTTAAGATGGCCAATTATCGCACAAAGCTTCGAAAAGCTGGATGTGAGGATGTAGCAATCAATGGATGCAAAAGAAGTAAAGGCAACCCAGAGGGAGAATCCTCAAGCAAGAATCTCAAATGGCCAAAAAGAGGTGAAGCAAACTACCTGCCTAACTTACCTGAAGGACATGATGAAACAAGCCTTGAAAATGCCAGAATGGTTCTAGTGGAAGAAATGAAGAAAAAACTACCAAATGGCACTCTAATTTCACAAATGATGGACCAATCATTCCCACTAAATTCTAAAAAGAAATTGTAAAAAAGCAGCCTGCTGTACTACAGGCCATGGTTGAACAATGGCCAGCATTCTTCACAGAGAGACAGATAAGCTATTTTGATTCTCAACCAATAAAATAATACCAATCAAAAATAAATTCAAGGTGTGTGGCTAGAAATCCAAACACTTGTTGTAATGTTAATACCTTTGCCAGCTCTCCATCCCTACCAACCCCTTCCCCCAGACTTCTTTGAGGCTCTGGACCAGTACGCCCCACGTTTCATCGAACTTTTCAAAACAAAAAAAGGGACCTGTTGGCCAGAAACTCAGGGAGCTGATGCAACACATTAGCTGGATGGTAAGTAGGTTCATTTTGCTTTTGATCTGCATGATAGTTCATCAAGCAAGTTCTAAATGAGCTGTTCCAGACCAACCTATTTTATTTCCTGTCTGCTCGTGCCTTGCAAATTACTCTGTTAACTCTGTTAACTTTTCTCTCTCTGTGTATCATTAGACACCAGACGTGACAGTACTTCGCTCTGTTGTCCTCAAAGGCATTCCCATTTTACTCGGTGACGACTCCAGTGAATTCTACAAGACCTGCTCTGTAAGTAGTTGCACATAAGAAAAAGTTTGGTCTGCATGAATATAAAACTATACCTGTGTTGACATAGAAGATGTAATTCTATCTGCTCAATATACAATATACATTTTGTACAGTGACTGATGTATTTTGTATAGCAATACCTCCACAACTAATCTGAGAGACATGTAAACAGTCAGGAAATAAAAATAAAATTTTCCAAATAAACGTTATACACATTCAATAATTTCAAATCTAAGGAGTAGGCGTCTAGGTTGAAAAGTCAGTGTCACTGTTCAAGAATGTATAGACCTTGTTGTATCTCCATAGCTTTAGTTTAACCATCAGACTGTGATGCTTGGACTAGGAAAGAAAAAACTCCCACCAAAACTGTTAACTCTGAAGAACAGTCTTCTGGGTTAGAACAGTAAAAAGCCGTCAGCTGTCAGATAGCACTCTGTAAGTTTTGCAGCCATTAATGTCCTCCTGTTATCAGAGAAAGTTTGATGCTTTCATGCAACTGTTCTCGCTTATTTACGATCTCAATTAAAAAAAAAAGAAGAATTCCATTGAAGTCTGTACCATGTTATGCAGGTATGCTAATGGTGGAAATAGAGTTGTTTGCAAAGAGTTGTTAGTTGTTATTAGATGATAATGTCAGAAAAGAACCTAGCAAGGTTGTCCGGTTTACATTTGTGTTTTGGGAACATTTTTAATAGTTGTAATGTAGTAAACATACAAACCCCAAGGAGTGATGTTTTTCTTTGTTTTGGTTTAATTTTTGGACTGTTCAGTTTGGGAAACAAAAGTATTTGTTGTACTTTCAGTTTTGATCAGAAATGCACTGATTTTGCATGCACTGAAGTCCTGTAGTTATCAGGTGTTTACCTGTTTAATATTGGGAGACTGTTATTAGCTCATAGAAATGTGGTTTTATTTTTTGTATTTTTCCATGTCATTTTCTACAGTTAAATCAAACAACAACTTTATTGTTTAGCTGCTGTTTGTACTTGAATGTGCATTGAATAAATGTTGTAATGGAGCTGAATCAACCCAGTGAGTGTTCTTTTAAAGTATATGTTTGTGGTGTGTTTGCCTTTATTAGATAGTACCAGTAAAAATGGATAAGAAATGGGGGAGATAAAAGGCCACAGGTTGGACCCAAACCTGGGCAGCTGCGACAAGGACCCGTTCAAGGAAATTGGGAAAGTGAAATTGAAAAATGAGTGAGCAGAAATAAAAGTGTTAAGTTGTAAGCATTTAGTAATTCTAAGTGGGGTTAAATTTATATCAAGCAATTCACACAAAATGAAAAAATTAAGTTAACACTAAGCATGTCTATTAAGTTACATGAACATAAAAAAACGTGTTAGTGATACTACTTGATTTAGTACTGCACACTTAAAATAAACAAGCTTTTCTAACTCACTAATCTTAAGCTTACTTTGCTTAATTATTTTGAGGCAACAAGTTTGAATGCTTTTTTTTTAAGTAAGGTCAACTAATTACATTTTACAGCCACAGATTTGCTGGTCTTGTCTTTTTCTTGCAGGACCCTGTACGTTATAGTAATAAATAAGGTTCAATTGTTTAATCAGCACCACAGCGTCTTGTCTCCATTGGCAACACGCACGATTTGTGTTGATTGCAAGTGACTTCACAGGTAGCGGAGAGTGCAAGTAGCGATTGCAAGTGACATTGTTATTTAGTTTCTTTTTTCTTGTCTTCACCACCTGGCTACTGTTATAAAATGTTTAAAGATTCAAACAAAAAGTAATAAAAAAATTAAACAAAATAAAAAATAAAGACTGCAAGTGATGTCACTAGCGGAAGTGCAAGTGTCTGAGAGTGCAAGTCTGAGAATGTAAGTCTGAGAGTTCAAGTGCAAGTCTGCAGCCAGACCCTCTTGAAAATATCTGCTTGATAACTTATTATGGAGCTGGGAACAAGCCCAAATAAGCAACTACACTTTAGAAACAAGCCCAAAAAAACGTGATTACCAATATTTGTAAGTGACTTTACGATGACGTCACTTCCCGGGAGGCATGTTGTACACGCCCCCATCCCTTGACTCAACCCCCACGTCAAAACAGTGCCAGAAAGTGAGACGCACAGGTAAATGAAGCGCAAAGGAAAAACGGCAGCGCAAGTTCAAACTAGACTGGCACGCAAAATAAAAGCAGCGTTACAAATAAATTAAAAGATATGACCATGGAAAATATGTATTGCAAAATCATTGCTTTCACACTGTTTAATTTTCTTTTGCAATTCTTTATTTTTGTTTGCAAAAAGCACATTATTATTATTTTTTTTTTTTTTTCAAATATGCGGCATTATTTTGATTCCATAAAAAGCGCCATATGGGACAGTCACAATGACTCCCAGTTTTCATCCGAAATATCTTAAAAATTTTGTTCCGAAGAGGAACGAAACTTTTACAGGTTTGGAATGACATGGGGTTATGTGATTAATGCCCAAATTTTCATTTTGGGGTGGAGTGTCACTTTAATTGCACCTACTAATAATTATTAATTAATAGCACTTTATCCAAGGTTATGAAGATAAAAAACATGCGTAGCCCCGTAGAGTGTATAAGCCCAATGGATGCGACTTCACTCCTAATACTGATTTGGTATAGTATACAGAAGGCCAATGTGCTGTGATTCCCAGCCCCCTGTAAACCATAGCCTACCTCACACAGGCCGCACATCTGACAGCATGCTCCATTGACCTTCGAGACAGAACCCATTCAAAGCCATGGCAAATAGTGATTAGCCATTAAGGGACTTGATAATTGGCGATCATTGCCACTGTTTAATGCTCATTCTGCCGCCTGTACACCAATACAGAGAGAGTTACCGAAAGCCCCTTGGTCTGTTGTCGCCATATGCAATTCTATAAATAAAATTAAACAGTTAATTACAGTCAGCAACAATACAAATAAAAAACAAGCCTGTAAAACAAAGGAACAGATAAAATAAAAATAGATGCACCATGTTTAAATTTGTGCGAGATAATTTGTGTATGTCAGCTGATTCAGCAAACAAGATAGGATGCAGTTGTCTTCCATCTAATGAGGAAGCATCAACTAGATTTGATTCAATTCAATTTAACTCACACTATTTGTATAGTGCTTCCCCATGTAGAGCTCAAAGTGCATGTCCCGTCTCAAACTTGGTGCCTGGGATGTTTTCAGCTCAGGGTAACCCACCACTGCATCAGAGCTGTGGCACCCTTTCGAAAACTTCTCCTTGCCTGTTTCAATCATTGCCTCTGACCTCCAGAAGGTAGGTAGTCACAAAAGATGCCTTCATCTTGGGTTTACTTGGGGTAAACAAAGCAGTTTATATCTGGTTCGCGAACGAATCATTCGATGTACCTGGATCTTTTTGAACCAGTTCACCAAATCGAACTGAATCATTTTAAACAGTTTGCGTCTCCAATACGCATTAATCCACAAATTACTTAAGCTGTTAACTTTTTTAATGTGGCTGACACTCCCTCTGAGTTCAAACAAACCAATATCCCCGAGTAATTAATTTACTCAAACAGTACACTGACTGAACTGCTGTGAAGAGAGAACTGAAGATGAACACCGAGCCGAGCCAGAAAGCGAACAATAGACTGACTCGTTCATGAGTCAAGAACCGGTTGCATCGGTTTTCGGATCACCAGTACTTCTTTCGGACAGTTCGATTCAATAAACCGGTTGAAGAAAATGGTTCACTGGTTCTTTTGCACTTGACGTAATGCCGTCATTGGCGATGACTGCCCTTGATTCAAGCCTGAATCACACATGCGCAGTATCATCAGCTCCTCGGTTCTCGAATCGGACACGTCTGACAGAAACGGTTCTTGACTCTTGAACGAGTCAATCTTTTGTTCATTATCTGGCTTGGCTCGGTGTTCGTAATTTTTGCTATTTTTGGACCAAAATGTATTTTCGATTCTTCAAAAAATTCTAACTGACCCTCTTATGTCACATGGACTACTTTGATGATGTTTTTCTTACCTTTCTGGACATGGACAGTATACCGTACACACAGCTTCAATGGAGGGACTGAGAGCTCTCGGACTAAATCCAAAATATCTTAAACTGTTTTCCAAAGATAAACGGAGGTCTCATGGGTTTGGAACAACATGAGGGTAAGTTATTAATGACATAATTTTGCTATTTGGGTGAACTAACCCTTTAAGGCTCAAGGAGAATAAAGATTACATCCCAAGACAGTTAAAATGATCTGGCCCGTCTTCGGCTCAGCAGAGGTGGACCTCTTCTTCTCAGAAGACAACTTACACTGCCAAATGTATTTTTCAAAACAGCGAGATGCCCTTCCTGGGGTCATCAGATGGATCAGGGAAGTCAGATGCTCTGTCCTCTTGGCTACTGTTATAAAATGTTTAGAGATTCAAACAAAAAGTAATACAAAAATTAAACAAAATAAAAAATAAAGACTTCAAGTGATGTCACTAGCGGAAGTGCAAGTGTCTGAAAGTGCAAGTGCAAGTCTGCAGCCAGACCCTCTTGAAAATATCTGCTTGATAACTTATTATGGAGCTGGGAACAAGCCCAAATAAGCAACTACACTTTAGAAACAAGCCCAAAAAAACGTGACCCGCAACTACCAATATTTGTAAGCGACTTTACGATGACGTCACTTCCCGGGAGGCATGTTGTACACGCCCCGTCCCTTGACTCCACCCCCACGTCAAAACAGTGCCAGAAAGTGAGACGCACAGGTAAATGAAGCGCAAAGGAAAAACGGCAGCGCAAGTTCAAACTAGACTGGCACGCAAAATAAAAGCAGCTTTACAAATAATTAACAGATATGACCATGGAAAATATGTATTGCAAAATCATTGCTTTCGCACTGTTTAATTTTCTTTTGCAATTCTTTATTTTTGTTTGCAAAAAGCACATTATTATTTTATTTTAATTTTTTTTGCGTATATGCGGCATTATTTTGCTTACATAAAAAGCGCCATATGGGACAGTCACAATGACTCCCAGTTTTCATCCGAAATATCTTAAAATTTTGTTCCGAAGAGGAACGAAACTTTTACAGGTTTGGAATGACATGGGGTTATGTGATTAATGCCAAAATTTTCATTTTGGGGTGGAGTGTCGCTTTAATTGCACCTACTTATAATTATTAATTAATAACACTTTAAGGTTATGAAGATAAAAAACATGCGTAGCCCCGTAGAGTGTATAAGCCCAATGGATGCGACTTCACTCCTAATACTGATGTGGTATAGTATACAGAAGGCCAATGTGCTGTGATTCCCAGCCCCCTGTAAACCATAGCCTATCTCACACAGGCCGCACATCTGACAGCATGCACCATTGGCCTTCGAGACAGAAGCCATTCAAAGCCATGGCAAATAGTGATTAGCCATTAAGGGACTTGATAATTGGCGATCATTGCCACTGTTTAATGCTCATTCTGCCGCCTGTACACCAATACAGAGAGAGTTACCGAACGCCCCTTGGTCTGTTGTCGCCATATGTCTCATCATGCACAGAAAATTCCATTAGGCAATGCAGAGCTATAACACCATTAGAAATGTAGCCTATCTAAGAAACCGAAACCCTTCTATTCTATTCAAATACCATAGAGTGAGTGGCGATCAATTTATTTTGCGGTGCATATTTAATCATATTCACTCAATCGTGCAGCGGAAACAAACAAATATGCCGTAAATGACTGATGAAATAATTATATCAGTGCCAATAACAGGGCAGATGGACGACGAGACACGTTCAAATAAATCTTACCTGTAATGTCGCCACCAAGAGGGATCTCCTACCCTTAAAATACTCCCTGCGCGCTTGCCATGTGAATGAAAATAGCCGATTAATGAAGAAAATCCGATTGCATGGAATCCACCTCTGAGACAGAATGGAGGAGAGAGGAGAGGAGTCTGGCTACCCCCTCTGTGAATAGCGATGTAGGGCTGCGGCGCGCTGAAAGGCGAGAGGAGAGAGGAGGAGAGAGTGATGCGGCTGCACAACACGCGCTCACGCCTGCTGCTCATCTATAGTGTTTATAAATGCTTAATTATCTAAATGGAGATTCATTTTTGTGGGAAAATTAACTAGATTTCTCGTACATGTATTTACTCACTGGATATAACTCAATGAAATAAAAAAGTTAGGCCTATTTTGCACACCTTAGAACGTTCTTCAACCAATCAGATTCAAACATTCAGCAGCCCCGTAGTGAAAAGCAACATCATTTATATGATTATGAACATTAACGCTTAAATTAATGCACGCTTTTATGGACAGACATCATTTTCAGAGAGGCAAGGGAAATTTCATGATAGCAATTGTAGGAGCCATTTATGTTTGCATAATATTTTATTTTGTTTGGATATATTTATAGCAGTATTTTGAACACTGGGTGACAGTTATTAGATGCACATGGTTGTATATAAGGGTGCATAGGTGACAGGAAGTGGTAGCCACAGGTAGGGGGAGCACAAACAGTTCTCACCAGACCACAGACCACAGACCACAGACAACAGAGCCACAGACAAAACTACAGAGCACGGATCACAGATCAAACAGCATAGGCCTACACGCAAACAACTGAAAACAAGATAAGAAATCAAAAGGTATGTTCATCTGTTTGTACAGTTTATTACAATAAACCACAAACCTCAACTGCAATAATCTCTGGAAAATCTTTGTGTGTCTGCGTATCAAACTTCACCCCTACCTGTGTGCATGATGGCAAAGTTATAGTAAAACAGGATAAGGATTGCCAAAACAGCAATAATAATAATACTAATAATAAAAAAAATCTTGTCGTGTGACATGTGACGCCTCTTTAATGAGAAGAGCTATATGTTTTCATCCGAAATACCATATGTTTGTTTCAGATGAAATCGAAGTGTTTTAGTTACTCAGCTAATGATTTTGAAACTTCTGTCTGCATGAAAAGACTTCTTGCATTCCTCATAGTAAAATGTATGATTTATTCAAACATTCTATAAATAAAATTAAACAGTTAATTACAGTCAGCAACAATACAAATAAAAAACAAGCCTGTAAAACAAAGGAACAGATAAAATAAAAATAAATGCACCATGTTTAAATTTGTGCGAGATAATTTGTGTATGTCAGCTGATTCAGCAAACAAGATAGGATGCAGTTGTCTTCCATCTAATGAGGAAGCATCAACTAGATTTGATTCAATTCAATTTAATTCACACTATTTGTATAGTGCTTCCCCATGTAGAGCTCAAAGTACATGTCCCGTCTCAAACTTGGTGCCTGGGATGTTTTCAGCTCAGGGTAACCCACCACTGCATCAGAGCTGTGGCACCCTTTCGAAAACTTCTCCTTGCCTGTTTCAATCATTGCCTCTGACCTCCAGAAGGTAGGTAGTCACAAAAGATGCCTTCATCTTGGGTTTACTTGGGGTAAACAAAGCAGTTTATATCTGGTTCGCGAACGAATCATTCGATGTACCTGGATCTTTTTGAACCAGTTCACCAAATCGAACTGAATCATTTTAAACGGTTCGCGTCTCCAATACGCATTAATCCACAAATGACTTAAGCTGTTAACTTTTTTAATGTGGCTGACACTCCCTCTGAGTTCAAACAAACCAATATCCCCGAGTAATTCATTTACTCAAACAGTACACTGACTGAACTGCTGTGAAGAGAGAACTGAAGATGAACACCGAGCCGAGCCAGAAAGCGAACAATAGACTGACTCGTTCACGAGTCAAGAAGCGGTTGCATCGGTTTTCGGATCACCAGTACTTCTTTCGGACAGTTCGATTCAATAAACCGGTTGAAGAAAACGGTTCACCGGTTCTTTTGCGCTTGACGTAATGCTGTCATTGGCGATGATTGCCCTTGATTCAAGCCTGAATCACACATGCGCAGTATCATCAGCTCCTCGGTTCTCGAATCGGACACGTCTGACAGAAGCGGTTCTTGACTCGTGAACGAGTCAATCTTTTGTTCATTATCTGGCTTGGCTCGGTGTTCATCTTCAGTTCTCTCTTCACAGCAGTTCAGTCAGTGTACTGTTTGAGTAAATGAATTACTCTGGGATACTGGTTTGTTTGAAATCAGAGGGAGCGTCAGACACACTAAAAAAGTTAACAGCTTAAGTCATTTGTGGATTAATGCGTATTGGAGACTCGAACTGTTTAAAACGATTCAGTTCGATTTGGTGAACTGGTTCAAAAAGATCTGGTTACATCAAATGATTTGTTTGCGAACAGGATATCACAAACTGCTTTGTTTTGAACTCTCTCACAACAGACACGGAAGAGAAGACAATGCTGACTAAATTCATAATTTTTGCTATTTTTGGACCAAAATGTATTTTTGATTCTTCAAAAAATTCTAACTGACCCTCTTATGTCACATGGACTACTTTGATGATGTTTTTCTTACCTTTCTGTATACCATTCACACAGCTTCAATGGAGGGACTGAGAGCTCTCGGACTAAATCTAAAATATCTTAAACTGTGTTCCAAAGATAAATGGAGGTCTCATGGGTTTGGAACAACATGAGAGTAAGTTATTAATGACAAAATTTTGCTATTTGGGTGAACTAACCCTTTAAGGCTCAAGGAGAATAAAGATTAGGCTACATCCCAAGACAGTTAAAATGATCTGGTCCATCTTCGGCTCAGCAGAGGTGGACCTCTTCTTCTCAGAAGACAACTTACACTGCTAAATGTATTTTTCAAAACAGCGAGATGCCATTCCTCGGGTCATCAGATGGATCAGGGAAGTCAGATGCTCTGTCCTCTTGGTGGAGGAATCGGACGTGGAGTTGATTCAGCTGAGGAAAGACAAATTTCAAGCAAAATGATGATTGGTGAAATCTCAGCATTGCGTGAATGTCATCTTGCAATCTGGTTTGTTTACATTTGCAGAGATTTACATTTATTATTTTTCTCTGTTGACCACAATGACAATCGAGCAAATAAGGAGTTTATTGAGACATTAAGTCATAGTTAATGGTTTGTTAATAGCAAACAATAGTAAAAGATTTAGACCTTAAAATAAAGTGTGACACTAATATATTGTCAGTTTATTTCTCTCATAGATTCTTTTGGTTCCTTTAACCTGAAAATGTTGCGAACACAATGTAGGCGTTTTCAAATTAACCACAGCGACCCCATGAGTCCGATGCATTACATTACTATGCAAATACTCGCAAAAACAGGTCCAATAGAAGTCATTTTCGTGGATGATGGGTGGCTATTTCCGCACGTGAACCAATCAATACACGGTCTAAGCTTGACTGACGTTGAAAATGTCCAATCACGTGTCGGCTTTGTACAACGTTGTCCAATCCACGTTCTTTGGCGCACTTTGACATGCACAAATAGCAAATCATTTGACAATGCTAGTTTGCGATATGAGAGAACTATGGCTTCCTCCTTGATTAAGTGGTTAAGAGGATTATGTGTTTTTTTCTTAACATGTCTCCTATCCGTCTTTGCTTTTTTGAATTTAGAAGAATTAAATGAAATGAAATATGGGATACAGATTCTGCCCGATCCAGTTATTATGGGACAGGTAAGGTTGTTTTGGCCGGGGATACAGTTAGCTAGGCATGTTTATTTGCTACAGACAGCTGTTAGCTTTATCCACAACTTGACTTATCAGACATTAAAACAGCTTGCCTAGGTGACATCGTTTCATACTAAATGTCTACTTATGCAATGCAGAATAACTCGTGAAGTAACGAGTGGGGAAATAGCTATGTGTCAAAAAAAAATTAGACCGTGCCTCCACAGGTAACGTTAACTTACTGTGATTTTGCATGTTTATAACGATATTAAGTTCGGTAAAAAAAAAAAAAAAAAAAATCAGCACAGTGGTGTAAATTTTATCGACTCCCTTTCCTGGTTCTCTTTTTTCTAATTCATTTTCTCTGTTTCCGTCACCTTCTTTCTGTTCCCGTTTTTAGATGGAAGATGTGATGGTGGTCTCTAACAAATATAAGCAGCTGTATGAGTGTCGTTTGCCAGCTCAGGCAGTGCGTTTCCATCAGGACCCGGTGTCAGAACCTGAAGTTCAAGGCTACAGTGGTCCTGGAGTCCCTGATCTCCTCAAGCCCATGCAAACTGAACCATGCCTTGTTAAGGTTGACATCACTTCTTGTTCTATGTCACAGTGACTTACACACATAGGAATATACACATACTGAATAAACACAACCACTTGTACTGGCAAAATTACATTTGGAGTAGCCATGATTGTGTGGATTATAAAATTATTGTCATTTGACACAACATGTTTATTTTGTTCTGCTTTTAGACCAAAGACTGGTGGACTTATGAGTTCTGCTATGGCCAGCACATCAGGCAATACCACTTAGAAGGTGTGTTAAATCATTAATGTCATGTGTCATTATTAAAAGTGATGTCTAAAGTATGTTTTGCCATGTCTAATGGGTTTGTAGTATATTGGTGTACAGTCTGGTATAGTTTTGGTATTTTAATAGGGAAAAAATAGCATTTTGGAGTTAAGGTTTTGCATGATTATGTATGGTCTATAATGTGTATTTGCACTATTCATTTTTTTTTACATATGTATATATTCCATGTCTTGAAAGATTCTGAGATCAAGGGAGTTGTGCTCTTTTTGGGATATTATGATTCAGAGTTTGACTGGACCAATGAAACTGCCAAGGTAAGGAAAAAAGTTAATGTGCTTCAGTATGTATTTATGTGTGTGTGTGTGTGTATGTATGTATTGCAATTTGAGTTATTTATTTAATAATTTAATAGAGAAATTGGAGGAATTAGACATTCTGATATTACCAACAATTTTTCATTTATAGCTGATTAACAATATTAGTAATACAGGGGGCAATATTATGAACATACTAACCCACATCTCCAGACGTATAGCATACTGTTTGTAGTTACTTTATTTATATTTCTGTATTTGATAACATATACAGATATACTACCGGTCAAAAGTTTGGGATCAGAACGATATTTAATGTTTATTACAGGAGTTTCTTATACTCAAGGCTGCATTTACTTAATCAAGAATACAGGGGAAAAAATTAATATTGTGAAATATTATTATGATGTAAAATATTGTTTTTCGGATTTAATATATATTCACTGTGATGCAAAGCTGAATTATCAGCAGTCAATACAACAGTCTTCAGTGTCACATGATCCAGAAATCATTTTAATAAGCTGATTTATTATCAGGGCTGGAAACTGTAGTATTACGTGATATTTATTTGGAATATGTAAAATAATTTCAGGATCCTTTGATGAATAAAAAGTTAATAAGAAGAGCAATTTTTAAAAATAGAAATCTTTTCTAACAATATACACTACAGTTCAAAATCCGGGGTCAGTAAATTTTTATTTTTATTTCTTTTAAGAAATTAAAATTTGTATTCAGCAAGGATGTGTAAAATTTTAGAAAGTAATGGCAAAGATATATATTGTTAGAAAAGATTTATATTTTTAGAATAAATGCTGTTCTGTTTAACTTTTTATTCATCAAAGAATCCTGAAAAAAGTATCACAGTTTCCCAAAAAATATTTGGCAGCACAGCTGTTGCTATCTTTGATCATTTCTAATAATAAATCCGCATATCAGAATGATTTCTGAAGGATCATATGACACTTTATACTGGAGTAATGGCTGATGGAAATTCAGGTTTGCATCACAGAAATAAATTATTTTTTAAAGGAGATTGATATAGAAACCATTTATTGAATATTATAATAACATTTTGCAACATTACTTTTTTGTTTTCTTTATTTTTGATCAAATAAATGCAACCTTGATGGTTATAAGAGACTTCTTAAAAAAAAAAAAAAAAACATGACAAGTCTTACTGATCCCAAACTTCTGAATGGCAGTGTGTATATATTTACATGTGTGTGTATATATATATAATGTGTGTGTGTGTGTATATGTGTTTGTGTATATATAAAATATGCATTTATTATTTTTTAGGCATCTAAGCAGCATAAGCTGAAGAGGTATCATAGTCAGTCATATGTCAATGGCTCTAAATGTGACTTGAACGGGAATCCCAGACAGACAGAAGTCAGAGTAAGATTGCACACACTCACAAATGTTCACCAGTGTTATAAAGAAAATGTACTATCAAAGTCAAACTGAAAGCACAGTACATAACTAAATATATGTGTGCACATGTGTGGGGATGATAAAAAAGGTAATATATAGTTTTATTCAGAAATAATACATTAAATTATCAAAAGTAATAGTAATTTTACATTATGAAAAAAAATCAATTTCAAAGAATCAGAATGAATCACAGTTTCTGTTTTCAACATGAATAATATCTAGAAAAGTTTCTTGAGTGCTAAATCATATTAGAATGATTTCTGAAGGATCATGTTACACTGAAGACTGGAGTATTGGCTGCTGAAAATTCAGCTTTGCCATCTCTGGAATAATTAACATTTTAAAATATCTTAAAATAGCAAAAGAGTTGTATTAAAATGTAATAATATTTCACAATATTTGTAAAATATTGCATTCTTGGTGAGCATATGAGACCTCTTTCAAAAACATTTAAAAAATCTTACCAACCCCAAACTTTTGATCAGTAGTTTACAAGAACCATACTTTACATTGTGCGCATGAATTGGAGCAAACCACTGCAGTCATTTTCCAACATCTATGGACCTTTTTCACATTTAACAGGTTTCTCAGCAGCAGGAAGTCATCATAGTTAGGTAAACTTTTATAGTGGTGAATGGGAGACTAAATAAATATGTGTTCCCATTCCCACTCACATAGCAAAAGAACAACTCCACGATAGTGTTTTCACAACTTTCAAAAAGAGGGGGAAAAAATAGAGAGAGACTAATAACAGCATTAAGAAGAGAAATGTCAATGTCAAATTTACCTTCACTCCCATAGATGCTGTGAACCTCATAGCAGCAGGAACTAGATTTTTTTGTAATTTGATGCAATGGCAATTATATAAAAAATAAAGTGATATAAATTTACATACAACTGAATTTTTTAAAACAAAATTTTAATGTTAAAATTTAAGTATATAAACTTTAAATATACATACATATTTTCATTTTTTTATTTCATTTAGTCATTCTTTCAAGTGACTTTCAAATGATGACAACGAAAGCGATCAAAATCAACAAAACAGCAAAGATACACAAGTGCTATAACAAGTCTTCGTAATCTTAACGCAGTACACATAGCAAGTTTTTTTTTTATCGTATAATAAAAAGAAAACCGATAGAATAGAAAAAGAATAGAGCAATCTAGTTTTAGAGGCCTTTTTTGCTTTTGTTAATTGTCTAATAAATAGAGAGAAAACGAATAGAATACAAAAAGATAGTAGTTTTTGTATGAAAACAAGCAGTTAGTAAATCTAATGTTTTGTGATTTGTTTTTTTTTGTCTAATGTTAATTTTTTTTAAAAGTATTTTTCAATGGAGAAAACATTATTATTATTATTATTATTATTATTATTATTATTATTATTATTAGTGATGCACCGATCATGATTTTTCATGGCCGATACCAATTTTTTTACAAGCAAACTTAAATTTTCTTTAATAAACAAACAAGAAAGAAGGAAAGTATACATAAACAAGATGTTTATTTGGTATTTAATAGGACAAACTGGCTTTTGGCTATTGAAAACAATAACTATAACCATCTGAAATTAACGGCAGTAACTGCACAGTAAAGTAGCCTACTTTCAATACAAACATAGATGCTACAGACATCAGCATTTAGCTTTTGTTTTTGAATTGGGTTGAAACTACATAGAACTGGTCTTAAATGAAAAATTAACTGTAACCATGTGAAATTAAAGGCAATAACTGCATAGTTCTACAATCCAAACAACACAATCAACACACATTCAATAAGATGTTTCTTAATCAGCATTCAGTATTTGTTTTAGTTTTTAAATTTGGTTTAAAAAATAATAATAATAAAAAAATTATTTTACCAGTGAAACTAAATAAAAGTATGCTATATAGACAGTTTCAACGGCAACAACATAAACAAATGTTACTGCACATGTGGCCCTAACTTAACTTCCGGTAGACATCCAAATATAATTAATAACAACAGCCAAGTCCCTCTATATTATATATATAATTTTTTTTTTTGATAACAAACAATATGTTTGCTATGTAAATCAGGCGGACTTAATGAAAATGCAAAATTTGGGGGGAATTGGTTATTTTTCATGAGTTGGTGGTAATGAAAATCTAAATTAATGTGTTTTTTCTTGCTTTTTTTTTTTTTTCAACAGTTTGTGTGCGAAGAGGGCTCTAGTGACTATATCACAAGGGTAGATGAACCTCAGTCTTGTCGCTATGTCTTAACAGTACACACCTCTCGCATATGCCAGCATCCCCTCCTGCGCCCAGCTTCCACTGCCAAACCACAAGGCATTGTGTGCCAACCTGCTCTCAGTGCCCAGCAGTATATGGACTATGTCAAGGCTCAAGTCTGTAAGTATGAGAGGTTCTGTTTTTTTCCTCCATCAGGGCCTTGTCATTTAATTTAACATATTGGGGCAATATAATAAATACATCTAATATGTTTCCAGTGACTTTGTGATACAAAATTAAGCAACACTGTCAATGTTGCAATGTTTAATTTGCTTTTATGTGGTCATCAAGAGCATGCCTTTCGACTGCTTTCACAATCTTTCATCGTTGTTATGCAATTATGTTACATTAAGACTTGGTGAAAAATGGTATTGAGATTCATTTGTCTGATTCAGTTGAAACCCTCCATTTCATTTAAATTGACTTTTTCATATATATTTGCATATGTGTGTGTAGGTAAATATTTTTAAATAAACTGTAAATCATATTTATGGATTATTTCATGAAAAATATTTATTGATCATTTTACAACATTTTGACTGTTGTGCCTTTTGCATTAAACATCTTTGACTACTTTTAGTTGAAGTAATGGAAAGAACACCCTTTAAATATTAACATATTTATTGAATAAATTAGAAGGATAAAACATTTAATATATTTTTTAAAGCTATATTAGTACTCCGCTCTAGTTCTAGCACACCAGATTTACACCTTAGTCATCTAGAAGAGATGACCTGTATCATATAATTTGTTAATTACAAGAGCAGGTAAAGCTGTAACTTCATTATAACAGTTGCTGGTTTCACCATTTTATAGTGCTGTAGAGGAATATTGTGCCAATTGGCTTGCTTACATGGTACACATTCAGGTTCAAGGAGACCTTTAGAAGCTTAATCAGACTTCAGGAGGAGTCAGATTTTGAGGCATGATTTTTTTTCTTTCGACTCATTACACTATTCATGCATAATGTCCCCACTGCGCAAGTCTAGTCCTGTTAGATGATCTCTCCAGAAATGCAGTCAACCTACATTTAATCTAACTCTAATTGAAGCATTATTTTAAGCTCATTGGCATCTCTCTTTGTAGCAATCATTCCCTCTTTCTCTGTACTCAGCTGACACTAAACGTAAAGTGGAGCAGATCTCGGAGGAGCTCAAGAACCTGGATGAAATTCTGTCCAAGGATGACAAGAAAAAGGGATTGCAAGACGACAAAACGGATGAGGACCCTGCGGTCCATTCAGATGATCCTCCACTTTCAGAGTCAGAAACAAAACGTTAGCATGCAACGATTTTATTTGTTTATACTTGTTTGGCAAGGCTAATTTGATTTAGACCATCCACAACACCTTTTCAACTACAGTCTCTCTGAATCCCTCACCTGAATCATGCAGTTACAAATGAATACATTGGGTGGTGCTGTGTAAATGTGACATTGATGTGGTGAAAGGTGACCCCGGCCAAACATAGAACATAGGCGCGCATAATGCAAATATGTTACACGTCACGGAAGTGGGATTCAAATTACTAACAACTTGTTCAGGTTGTACAGAGTCGATTCTTTATTTTGTGAGACAATAACTTTATCTGAGTGTCTTGGCAGAAGCTATTTACACACACTCCTTCTATCAACGTGTGATTCGGCTAGTCAAAATTACAAAAAAACAGCTGACAAACGATAGCTTCAGTGGCGCAGATGGTAAAACGTGCGTCATACTCATTTTGAAACGATTGACCCAGTCTCGAATCCTTTTCAAATTCCAAATCACATCAGAAAAGCATATATTTTCAATGAGAATTAAGGAAATAATCAAAAAGTTGAAAATAAAGTATCGGGTAGGGTTAGGGTAGGTGTAGGGAGGGGTTTATTGTCCCAGTAAGGTGGCATCCGTTTAATAATTTTAATTAAAATGTTATTATTGCATATTGTTTTATAATGTACTACAATATTGAGGTGCAGATAGTTGCCACTATTTGCAATAAGTAGTATAAATAGCAGAAAATCCTGCTATTTTATCATAGTGTAAATAGAATCTATATTTGCGCTTTGTGTAAATAGCAGATCACTAAAAAATGCTATTTACACTTAGTGTAAATAGCATCTATCGCTAAGAAAATATGCTATTTTAACTTCGTGTAAATAGCCTCTATCGCAAATGCCTAACTTTATTTATCGCGCACTTTCAGCTTTACAACTGCAATTACGCTTTGTATGAAAGGCAATATTGGAAATGGTATAATAGGGGCACTTTAACATAAACATTACCGTTCATTTATATTACACAGATTTTCTCCCGGTTAGTCTTTTATTGTTTTGCTTTTTATTCTTTTTTTTCCTCTCTCTTTCTCTTTTTTGTTTTGATAGCAGCTTCTGTACAGCATTCAAACAGTACAGTGTTTGTGTGTGCATTTGTATGTGTTAACAGAGGATGAAGTAGCTGAGGGGGACCTAGTGAGGGAAGAACCAGAGGACAAGGACTTCTGGGAGGGAGTTACCAAACCAGCAAGCACAGAGTCAAGCACGCCTGACTCAGAGGTACAGCATTGTTTAAAGCAAATCTTCAGTCTATAATATAAACCATATACTCTTTCTATTACCTTAACGCTTGTTTTATGAACCTTTTGAGGGGGCACTGATCATTAATGTGATCTACAACTGTCTTACAGAACCCTCAGGAGCCTCAGGACAACCAATTAGATGAAAATGACAGTAAGACAGTTATTCAAAGTTTAAATACACTTTGTGTAAATAATTTGTGACAAACCAAAAAATACTGCATCAATCAAGTTTTCCTTAAATAAAAGCAGTGCACCTTCATCTTTCTTTTTCTCATTAGGATTTGGAGAGGAAAATTTTAATTTTAAAATCATCACAGACCCTGCAGACCTCATGAAATTTGTACAACATCTCAGAGAGAGCAACCAAAAAGTAAGTATTTTTGAATTCTGGATACAGGCTTTGACAGAGGCTGATTTATCAGTCAACATGTATCCTTCTGGAAAATATTGGCCAGTAACTGTGGAAAATAACTAGGCAAAAATCACCTATGACCATTGCATGACCGTTGTCTTGCAGTTTTTCCAAATTTACTGCCATAAAGTAAAAAGCCACTCACCCATTAAAAACATGTATCGATCAACCATTAATTTCTGTGCTTTATGTTCAGAACAGGAAAGCTGAGCTGGAAAAAGAGCTCCAGCAGTCATCTCAGAAGAGAGAGGAGGAGGAGGATGAAGAGAAAAGAGAGGAGAGGGCAGCAGGAAGGGAGGTAGAGGAAGGGGACGAGGATGAAAAATTGCTGCAGGAGTTTGAGGATGAGATGGGAGATCTGTCCGTTCCCTCCTCCAAGATAGATGAGATAAAAGAAGAGATGCAGAAAGAGTTTGACAACATCATAGAGGAAGTATGAGTTACTACTGTTACAGCCTGTTATACCAATCAGCCAAAAGCTTTGGCAGTGAATATACTCTGTTTTTATCTCCCAGGCTCAGCAGGAGTTAGAGAATGAAGGTCTTAAGGGCGAGTTTGATCGCTCTCAGGCTACACAAACTTTAGAGAACACACTGGGCAAACTTCTGGACCGTCTTGAAGACAAGACTGGACATGAGAGTCAACCAGAAACAGAAGAAAATACGGAAATGCATAAAAGCACACACACCGAGCATAAGGCAGAGGGAGGGCCTTCTGCTGGCAGCCCAAACCTGGTTCCCAAAACACCAGGTAAATATACAGAATGGATACTGAGTGAACAGGTGCATGAACGAACTGATGGTAGAATGGATGGCCACCCAGGCATTCATAGAACCTGCTTTTGGGCATATTGTTCTATATACACACACACACACATATATATCTATTGTATATTGTCTGTAAATTTGTATTATTTCTATAATAGATATGGATGTATATGCATTATACAGTGGCCTCAAAGCAATAATCTGCAAACAAATGAAGCTAGTCCTTTTCTTCCTCCTGTGATGAAAAAGCCATTACTCCAGTCATGGAGTCACGTGATCCTTAAGAGATTATTCTAATATGCTGATTTGGTTCTCAAGAAATATTCCTTATTCTCAATGTAAAAAAAAATCAGGATTATTGATTTAATAGAAAGTTCAATACAACAGCATATATCTGAAATATAAATATTTGTTAAATTAATTTAATGCATAAAAAAAAGTTTCAACATTTTTTACTGACCCCGACCTTTTGAATGCTTGCATTAACTTCTAATCAACAAACTATGGTCCAAATACTTTGTGGGGCCACTGTATACTTTATCTGTATACTAAATCATTGTCACCACTTATACTACACAAGTATCATTCTGTTGTGCTATTGATGTTTTTGGAGAGAGACTATATTACATAAAATAGGGAGGGGGGATTTTCCACCATACCCGGGGTAACCTCCCCTTCCCTCTGTCTCTCATCACCCAAGCCCAAGCGGGCAGCAGTGGCGATCAGGTAAAAGTCAGGGTGACTAAGTATAAGTTGGGCGGAGGTGTGGCTGCAGGAGCTGTTACCGGGGGCAACGATGATGATGATGGTGAGGGGGGTGTGAAGGTGAAGGAACTGGGCGAGGGCGACCCCCAGTGGCAGCAGATTCAGGAAGTGGTCAAAGAGCAGCTAGAGAGAGCCGGCATCAAGGCCGAAGGTAGGCCGGAACACACTAATGCACTTACATAAAGTATTCTTATTTCCCTGTGTGTGTCTTTGTGAGTGGAGCAAAGACTTTATCCATCATCCTGAAATCTTAAATTATTCTTCTGACTGGTGCTGGGCTTTGCTCTCAGTAACTTATTTTCTCAAATAAGCACAACTTTTCTTCTCTTTGACACTTCCACTAAGGCACATCTAATCTTCATGATCCTCTTAGATTCCAGTAGTTTTGTTTTTCCCCTTGATGCTGGCTTATGCATGGCTACAGAGAAAGGAGGAGGATGTCCTTTTCTGTCTTAAGAATGGCTTTGAAAGAAGAAAACATTATAGGTTTCGTGTACGCTCACATTTGTCAGTAGAGGGTGGTTGCTGTTGCTCCTGTTTTTCTGGTTTTGGAGTAGAGTTGATGTTTAGGCTGATAGAATGAGAAAATTTTGGAGTGTGACAACACTTTGTGTCTTTCCTATATTCCATAGCCTTCATTACCATCTCTGCATGCATCATTTCTGTCTCTACTTATTTCTTTTATCAACTGTGCATATGGGAATGATAATCATTTTGTTATTCGTTAAACTATAACAGTATAATTGTTTATGTTAACGTAGATGATGACTAATGAATTTTGGGCCTGTTTTTCAGGAAAGATTGAGGTGAAGATTTTAACCCGTAAAACAGCAGAGGAAGAAGGAGACCAGTGGCTTACTGAGGAGGATACAAAATCATTTAGAGAACTCCTCATCAACCTTCTGGTATGACTCTATACACACAATTATACAAGTGATCACCTGCGATGTATAAAAGGCAACACGTACCTGCAAATTCACTAAAGAGGTCATACAAAATCAAAAGGTCTTCATCTTTTGAGATAAGAGTTCATTGCACAATAAAAAGTGTAACATGCTCACATTTACCCATCAATGAGACCTATTCAGTATTCCGGTGAATACTAAAAAGAAAGCTTCGTATATATTATTTATAATTTGGTCACATTTGTGACATTTTGGTCAAATTTCGAGGGTATAAGGTCCATTGTAAAAAGTATGGCAATGCATGAAGCTCACACAGAAGTCACTTTCAAACAGCAGCTTTCTATTTGCTGATGTGGCAAATTCAGGGAATTGTTTTCACCTTTATGCAAAACACCCATTTATGCAGGAATGTGGCCTGTAAAATGTTACCAAACAACGTTATGTGAGACCACACCTTAACAGCAAATAATAAGAGTAAAATGTGAGAAAGTTGGTCGAGCATTGTGTTTCTAGACAAGTGTAGCACCTGAAACTTTTAATTTTTTTTTTTATGAGGAATCCCAATATTACAAACTGTTCACACAACAATCCATGCTGAAATCTGCAATGTAATGCTTGCCTTGTACAGAATTTTATACTGGACTAAACTGAAATCCCATTGTCCACAAGCAAATATTAGCAGAAGGCCTTTTAAAAGCAAATATTAAAGGCAAACAAGCAAACATTTTATAGGCAGAGAAAGACCGGAGAAGAGAGAACTATTTTAGGTGCACAATTTTGAGTTTAATTAATAAATGTAAAAAAAATCATGATATGACTCCTTTAATATAAATGCACCTTACACATTTCCGTGTCGGTTAAGGAAAAGGCCTTTTTCATGCTTTGTTTCTTACATTCAGCAGGAAAATAAATTGGTTTACTCTTTTTGTGTGTAGACGGGAGGTACAGAAGAAGTATATAAAGAGCAGAAGAGACAGCAAGAGTTGGAGAATAACTACAAATTTGTCTGGGGAGAAAAACCGGAAGAGAGCCAGTCCACAGGAAACGGTGATTCTGATGAAACGGACTTTTGAGCCTCTTTTCTCTTCTCTCAAGCACTATTAACCTGAAAAAGGGTATACTGCGTTCTCTGAACTATAAACTGCCTGGTCATCACATGCATCAAAACCAAACTGCTCTCTTAGATCGTTTAAGTTCACATGACTGAATGAGTGTCTGTGAGTGGTTTATATTATTGCCTGATTTCAATCCTGGATGGGCTTTTTTTTTTTTTTTTTTTTTTTTTTTTTTTTTATATAAATAATCAAGTATACACATTTCATATGTGTTGTGCTTTGTTGTCTGTGTGTGACACAGACCATTCTCCTCTCTCGCCTGCAGACAAAACATCAGTTAGTATGCATGTTAAAGTTTTCTTTGCAAGACAGTCTAAACCAACATCTCATCCTTGGACAAACAGTGATTTTGTTTGTCTTGGTTGCTCTTGAAAGTCAGAAAATCTGGATTCAGTACAGTATGGCGGTGGAGCTTGATGCAGATTGAATGAATGACGAGTCACTGTATTGCAAATTGAAGCAGTGTCCTCCCAGTGTTTTCCTCTGGCACTTAATTCATATGTTTTGTTTTCAATATTGTTGGGCACAGGTTCACAACATATCCTGAGCCTGGCCCTGCCCTAAGCAAATAATTCAGTGTATCGCTTCAGTTTTGTCTTAATTTATGTTTTTCATTCAAGGTGCGATTTAGTTTAGAACTTGGGACAAAAACTGTTGCCAAACTTTGGGAATCTACTGCATTGAGCCACTGCTTCCATGTTGCCAGCTGACAAGGGCTAAATTATTTGTAAGTGTTTGGAATGATCATCATACATTTGTGGATTGTAAATAATGTTGCTACTGCATTGATTTGTTTGTTGATATTTAAGGCATACTTTCAGTTTATAATTTCTAGTGTACACTTGCCCTTTTTGAGAGGAATAGAGTGGATAAAGCTTATGCAATTAAGTAAAAAAAAAAAAGAAAAACACCACTGAATATGTCTTTAGGCATCACACTGTCTCAGTGAGAGCCCATGTGGTTGTTAAAAATTAAAGTAGAAGAAAAAGTCTGACGGAGGCCCACGCGCGTTAGCCAATCAGAGGACTTGGCGGCGAATCTCTGCCAGTTTGGCGCGGAACTACTTGTTTGTCCAAATGATGGTACGCTGGGGTATTGTCAAGTTTTCATTGCCTCGGACAGATCGCTTACATTAGCTTTAGGTTTTTTAAGTTCACCCCAGCAAACACAGAACTTTCCCTTAACATTCGTTTTTGGTTCCCATTTGTTTTTTGGAACCAAATACTAACGTTCTGGGAACCAAATATTGTGAGCTGGGCCATGAGATGCACAACTGTAAATTTTTGTACTGATGAAGAAAAGTTTAATCTCAAAAACCTGTTGAAAATGCATTGCAAGTTCTTGTATGAAAGATTATTGAACAATAAAATGTATGATATGCTGTCTACTATATATATTATTTAATTCATAGAGTTAAACCGTTTTGCCCTGCAGATCTCACATTTCAAATTACAAACTCACATTGTGTCTTCTGAGCATTGCCAAGTTAATATACAATGTGAATAAATCGGGTATAATATAAAATGGCGTATACCATGATATTAACATAACTTACAAAATATACCACTGTTACTGATAGCTTTAGAAATAATGTTTTTATACAGTTTGATTTAATAAAATGATAAATTCGTTTACTAACATTACTTTTAAATTGTGCTCATTTTATTATAAGGTTGTGGTCATACGCATTTGAGGAAACAGACACGACACGACTTGAACTGTTCCTTTTATTACAAACGTCGAACAAAATCTTTACAACTCTTGACATGATACTTTTGGCTCCATTCGCATGTGTTCCACGGTTGGATACATGTGGTCCAATCATAATCCGACGTTCAAATGACATACTCGTTTAGCGAAGATTGACAGTCCATCTATCCAATCAAATTGCGCCTCCGCGAACAGTTGACAGTTGCTCAAGCGTTTCGAGGACGGTGTGATCGAAAAGATTTCATTTTCTTTTCTGTTATTAAGTGACTCAACTTAGTTGGATGAGTGTATGCCACTGTCCAAGAAATAAAGACTGACAGGGAGGAGCTCTGAATAGGGTCGGCTAATTATAATACTGAACTGAACCGCCCCCATAACTCTCGGCTTGATACTTTTTTCTGAACACCTTTCAGTTAACATAGGCATAGATAGGAAGCACGTTGCTAGTTAGCTTTAAGTGAAACCTGAAATTATCCACCAGCCAAAATCTGCGTGAGGCAGAAAATAGGCCAGACATGATTTAGAAGCAGAATTGACTGATTAGGCTTTCGGATTTAAGTTGGAAACCACAGCTTAACTGTTATGTTAGCTCCCCGAGTTGGGTTGAAACGGCCTCACAGCCGAATCATGCAGTTTTTCTCACTTCAGTTCTGGAGGAAATAAGCTGTATGGTAAGACTGTGACGCCTTGTTACATAAAATAGGCTAAAATATTTCCTGAGGTACTTCTGCTGTAATCATGAAAAAGTTGCTTATTTTGAAACTTTATTGTTATCAGAAACAGAAGAGAGTATTTATAGATTGAAAATAACCTGCCATTCATTTTTTTGATACAAAAGGTGTAACGTTATGTTCTTTAATAATAACAAAGGAAACGGATGGTGTCGTTGTCGATGGTGTATGACGTCTTAACATTTTAGTTTAATATAATTTACTTAGTGTGTTATTTTAAATTGTTTTATTTACTTAAAATTTATGTTGCGGCCTCGTTAGAAGTTTATTTATTTTTTTAATTGATTTATTTAATACACGCTAGTTACATGACGCCTGATAGTGTTGCGTACACTTAATTTATTTTCCTAAGCAAATATTGTAATTCAGCATAAATTTCCAGTGTAGACGTTTGCGGTCATAAGTTGTATCCTGGTATGATGACGCATGCTGCTCTATCTTAACGTTGTCATTATCATTCATTAAGACCACACAGCTGATGTCACGCAGACTGCACGCGCCTAACATCGGGCTCATTATCAATTTTCTTTTTCTTTTAATGTGATCTGAATCTTGAACATAACCTACTGATATGCCTGATGAACACTAATCCATCTTCTGCTTGATGTAGCCAGGTATTCTTTTTGTCTTTCTGTCTGTGATCTAAATAGTCCCTCTCAGGTGATTGTCTCTACACATAGAGCTCGTGATGAAAGCTCTCGGTGCGCGCTCCGCGTTTTACGTGGGCTTCGTGGTAGGCACGTGCACCCTGTACGTGCTCCTGCGTCAGATTGGATTCACACGGGACTTGGGGTCTCGTCAGTCCGAGGTCCACGAGAAAAGCCTACTGGAGATGGTTGAAGAAGAAAACAAGAACTGGAAGAAGGAGAGGTTGGCTCTCTTCAACCTAAATCATCCTCACCATACAGGTAAATACAGAGAAGGAACTAATAAACCTTTACGACTTCTGTGTCTTATGTGGAACCTGAAAGAAGATGGGTAAAATGGCAAAACAGATTCAGTGAATAGTTTGAAATCAAGTCTAACAGGTTTAGAACAACATGAGGTGAGTAAATGATGGCAGAATCTGATTTCTTCTTCTTCTCCTTCTTTTGTCTTTAAGCATATTTGTCTATCTGGTTGGGAAAACTTAAATGGCATTGAAATAAATAAAAAAAACATTACGTGTGCTCTCTTATTTCACCTGTACAAGTTGCTCAACTTGTTTTGCATTGTTTTGTTGGATACCATAATGTGATGATGATAGCCCATTTAATTGCCTGTTACAGACAATCATGCTCAATTGTTTAGAAGTTGTTTGTCAGGTCTTTTGATCCACAAAGAACAAGTGAATCTGTAAATATTGTAATACCAAAAATAAAGACTGTTAGGTGTTAGATGCATATAGGTGTTAGACAGAAAGTGGCAGATGATGTATAAGGTACTTCGGCTTATTACACCCTTTTATTGGTATTAATTGTGGATATAATATCACCCTGATTTTACAACCGAAAAAACTTAACTTCTGAATGTGAAGATTTGAATGTGAACCGAGTCATTTGTGTACTCTTTGAGAAACTCTTTATGAGCATGTGTCTGTCTGTGATTACTCTCTGGAGAGATGGACTTTGCTCTTGAGTTTCGGCTCGCATCTAATGTGTTGACCTTGTTAAAGTTTACAGAAGGATTTTATCTGCAGCTGGTTATCAACAAACTACCCCAATAGTAATAAACTCAGGACTACAATATATCCATGGCTCTAAATTCTCTGAAAAAGTATTAGACAAATTTAAACCGATAGTAGTATTCTATGCTTCAAAATTCTGTCATTTACTCTTTCCTCATCTTCGAAAAACAAATGAAGATATTTTTTTATGAAACCTAACCTAAGGGATTTCTGTCCCTCCACTGAAAGACAGTACAAAATGTCTTAATGAGTAGATAAAATAATAATAATAATAATAATTTGTGTTCCAAAAGAAGTATTAAAGTCTTATAGCTTTGGAATGACATTAGGTTGACAAAACGATGAGGAAATGTTTGTTTGAGTGAACTATCACTTTAAACGTTTTGCAGTTTGACAAATAAATTATTCTCATTTAAAAAAAATATCACTATGATAATGCAAATTCAAAATATTCTTGTCTAAATGGTAGCATGTGATTTTTTTTTTTTTTTTTATATATATAAAAAAATTAGGTCTATATCATTTATTTTTCAGAATAATCACAGTTTGTCTTTTGTAGGTGAGGATGGCACACTGGCTGACACTCTCTTTAAGCATGTACGCGTTTTGTGCTGGGTCATGACCAGCCCTAATAATCTTGAGAAGAAAGCACAGCATGTGAAAGCCACATGGAGTCGCCACTGCAACATTGTGGTTTTCATAAGCTCTGTGGACGACCCTGATTTTCCCACGGTTGGCCTAAACACCAAGGAAGGTCGGGATCAGCTCTACTGGAAAACCATTCGTGCTTTCCACTACGTCATGGACAAGTATGGAGATGAGGCAGACTGGTTCCTCAAAGCGGATGATGACACTTACGTGATCGTCGACAACCTGCGCTGGATTCTGGCCAGCCACTCTCCAGAGGATCCAGTGTATTTTGGCCGGCGGTTTAAGCCATTCGCAAAACAGGGCTACATGAGTGGTGGCGCAGGTTACGTGCTGAGCAAAGAGGCTCTGAGGAGATTTGTGGAAGGATTTCACACCAAAGTGTGCACTCACTCTAGCTCAGTGGAGGACCTAGCTCTGGGTCAGTGTATGGAGAAGGTTGGAGTTGTGGCAGGAGACTCCAGAGACACCTTACAAAGAGAGACATTCCATCCTTTCGGACCAGAGTCCCATCTCACTGCCACATTTTCTAAGACCTTCTGGTATTGGAAATACTGTTTTTATCCCATTGTGGAGGTGAGTCCGAATTCAGATAGCATCAAAGGCTACAAAACCTCCATTATCAATATCTTAGTTTTTTTGCTTTGAGTATGGTGTATCTTAGTTTATCCATGCATATGGTTTTTGCCTCATTTACATATTTTTTATTAAATTATCAGAACTTGATCTTCCAGTGAAATGACAGACTTCTCCAAGCATTTTGCCAGTTTAAACCCCACCCCTTTTTACAATCAGCTGCAATTTTGTATTCCGATCTGCCTTTGTCCATTCAACAAATGTATTGAACCAAGTCCCTGCCCTACATTTTTTTTTTTCTTTTCAGTAATCTGTTTGGAATGCTACAGTGTTTCCCATAGACTTACACGCTATGTGTGGCAGCACTTCCCCTGGGTGAATTATATATGTATATAATGTAAATATAAAACATCAAAGAGGCTTATTGAAAGTTCAAATTCATTCTCTGCCAGCAGGAAGCACTTTAGGAACAGAAGAAATAGTGGTTTCCCCTGTAATGGGTGTATTCAAAGCAGGGCTGTTCTCATAAAGGCTACCTTATCAGGCATCATAGGAAAGATTCAATGATAATGAAATTAAAACTTTACTGAAGACAATCGGTTACCTTAAAAAAGATACATTTCTATTAAAACACCTGTGCCGCATTTTGATCTTGAAACTTCAGTGCTCATGTTTAATCAACCAAGTCAAAGCCAGTTGGAAAATATATTTGTGGCTTGTCACCACAAATGAATCAATGTATGGAAAACACTGATGCGACATTTAGGCAGTTAAGATATTTGCATATTTGCAAAGGGGAAAATCAGTCTTCACTGCCTGTGTTTGCACTTAGTGCATCCTGAACGTGTGAATCTAGCCCTTAACATCCTTTTCAAATAAATGACACAAGAACATACACTACATGTGCTTCAAGTCAAAAGGCATTCATCCCTGTGTCACCAGCCCAAGTGAGCATGAGTTTGTTTTGGCGCAGAACAAAGTCTACTCAATGCATCAGTGTAGGCACCCATTACTTTAAGCACTGTTGCCTGGTTATAGTAAAAACAAAACCAGTTTATAGCTAAGAGTTTTATAAATGAGAGAAACTTCTGTCATTTGTTATAATAATCCTTGTTTTGATTCAAACCTGTGTGGATTCTTTTTTCTTTCTCTCTGGAACACAAATTAAAGATTTTTTTTTCATTGTTTACTCATAATGTCACCAAAATCATAAGATGTTTCTAATTGTCGTTTTCTATTGAACACAAACATGTTTGCATAATATGGGCTCTTTTCCATTTCTATTACACTGAATGGGGACAAATATTTTCTTGTTTCGGCAAGGATCTAAAAGCACCATAAAATTAGTTGAATTGAATGGTGATTATATTCCAAGTCTTTTGAATTGGAGTCTGGAACTGACTTAAATCGAAGTGATTTTTCACTAAATCTTCCAGTTAGCTGTCAACTTTTGCAACTGTATCTTTGAGCCAAAACCAAATCAGTGTGATTCAATGTATTATAATCAGTCTATACAATATATTGTAATTTTATGGAGCTTTTAATTCCTCTTAAAAGATGCAGACCACTTTCATTGGAAGAGTAAGACGTGGGTTTGGAACCACAGGATGAGTACTCAATTACAGGATCTTTCTTCATTCTTATTTATAGAATAATACAATTTTTCTCTTTGTTTCTCTCAGGGCCCACAGTGTTGCTCGGACCTGGCTGTTTCTTTCCACTATGTGAATCCATCAAACATGTACCTGCTGGAATACTACACTTACCACCTGCGTGCCTTTGGTTACAAATACCGCTATCAGCCCGCTGAACCCAGTGTCATACAAGACTTCAATGCCCCAGCCCCAGACAAAGTGGAAATCGGAGACATAGAGGAAAGGCTGGGGGTAAGAGCAAAGGAAGGAGAAAAGAAATCCCCTGAACTCAATGAAAAGCTATAGCAGCTTTTTGCATGGAAATTTAAAATCTTCCAAAATAACTTTTTGGGACGGCTTTGCATTTTTTGGATAATGTCTTTTTATATTGTGCCACAGAAATGTGTGCATGACATGTTTGTGTAATTTAATGAACTGCTACAGCTTGGGAGTGCTCTTCGTTATAAGAGCCAGAGTATGTGGTTCTTGGGGTATGAGTATAGGAGCCTGCCTTAACAGTATAATAACATTGGATAATATTTTGGGGCAATAAAGGAAGGCTATATATATATATATATATATATATATATATATATATATATATATATATATATATGTATGTATATATATATGTATATGTATATATATGTATATATTCTGTGTTTGCTCTGCACTGTGAAATCATAAACACACCGCCATATATGATTTAACAGCAGTGCCATGAGTAAAAGGGGCCTTGATTCTTCTTTAATTTATTTATTCCATTGAATTTGTGCCTCTGCTCTGATCCAGAAAAATCATCCACTTCCATATGTCCCTGGACCGCATTTGTATTGAGTTAAAGCAATAATTGTAGTTGAGCAAACATTCAAGCTCCAGCAGTGTTTTCTCTACACTGTATACCAAAGTTGAACGTGTACAATTTACTTTGACTAAGATTACATCCATAGAAAATTAACCAGGATGTAGTCTTTCAAATGACACCAGAACAGCATATTACCCTTCTCTGAAAGGGATTAAAGGAATAGTTCAACCAAAAATGAAAGTTTTCATCATTTACTCATCCTCAAGTTGTTCAAAACTTGTATTATTTTCTTTCTTCTGTTCAAAAATATATATTTTGAAGAATGTTGGTAACCAAACAAATGCAGGTAGCCGTTAACTTACACAATATTGAAAAATACTATGGAAGTCAATGGCTACTTGTAATAGTTTGGTTGCACACATTCTTCAAAATATATTTTGTGTTCAACAGAAGAAAGAAATTCATACAGGATTGAAACAACATTAGTAGAGGATGATAAAATCATAATTTTTGGCTGAACTAGCCCATTAAGAAAGTTGCAGGGATACAAATTAGTAAGATCTTGTTGGCTGGGCAAATAGAGAGCCTGGGAAAGAAGTAAAGGTAGATAAGCCTGGAAGGTTTTTATTTTTATTTTTTTAATTCTAATGGGAGTTTGTAGATGAGTGCAATAGTGTAAAATACTGTAAGGAAAAGCAGTTTGAGAGTTGGGTTTTTCAGTCCACACAATAAATTATTTAATTGACTGGAGTGCATCTGTGAAGGTTTTTGTTGCAGGCAGTGCTCAAACGGTCCATTAGAGAATCTTCTGGCACTTGCAAGCATTTTGTCTGTGCACTATATAGTATGACACTTGGCACAGTTATGAAGGATTTCAAATAAAGTTAATTTGAATTAATAAATTTACTTGAAACGAAAAATGATTTTTGTTTAATACAATCCTCTACTTTCCTTTGACCACTCCAAGCAAATTGGCACTTTAGCATTTATTGTAGAACTGAAGTGAATTCAATTGTAGATTGAAGTGATTCAATCTAATAAGCAAATAAAAATTACAAAATACAGATGTTGTGACATTATTATTATTATTATTATTATTATTAGCAAAAATATCTTTATTTTAGTACCTAAATCAAGTTGTGCACATCAATTATATTTTTCATATTTTTCATGATTCTTAATCATATTAAGGTACTGTATGACCACGAAAATTTACAACATGTGGCTTACATATTCTACATTTGTCTTTTCATCCCAGGATTGTTGTCATTCCTGAAATCTAAGTAAATTTGTCAAAACATCCTTTATCTGATTTGAGTTTGGTACTTTCTGTACTCAGAAATCTTAATGGCTTAAATGTAAGAATTCTTATCCAACATTAATTACTACAATGTTAGTACTGCAATAAACACTGACAATAAATTAAAACTCATACAGCTCGGTTATCTTAAAAAGACTTGACTTTTTCTTTGGGATGAGTTCTGGACAGAAGAGATCAGGCTTCAAACACCACAGCAAAACCGTCATGGATACAAATACATTCAATTAAATTGTGCAGAAACCTCCTAAAAAGAAAGACCATTAATTTTAACATTCTAGCTAAAGTGAACTTCATTTGAACTTGAGCTAAATAAATTCTTACCCCAGCCTTCTGTCTTTTCAGAAACTGTTGCCTCTTCCCTCTCCTCTCCAAGCAGGAATGGCTGATAGTCAAAACAAACTCATACTGTAAGGCTAGTTTTTTAAGGATATTAATTTATTACAATTCTCCACAATGCCCGGTAGAGGTCAGTGTATTCCCTGCAATATTCTGTCTGTCACTCATTCTGCAAAATTCAGCTGTTACAAACGAGGTAGATCGGTTTGCTTGACTATAGTGACACTGTAAATGTAGACAATTATTTATAAATTAACCTCAATGTAATGCAATTTTTTTATACCCCGTTTGCTCTTTACATCTCCTATCACAGACTTACTAGACTCTGTGTTTCTACGTCCTAACAGTCCAACAAAGATATCCTTCATTCACTACAACGGACCAAAGAGAAAAATCCCATCAAGCCCTGGTGTTAGGCTACTTTAATTAATAATAGATGTATCATAATCGCCTAAAGTATGTTAGAAAATTGCAACTTACGTCTAAATGGTGTAGAAATACAAATGTTCCTGTGAAATACAAATGAATAATATAGCATAAATACCCTTGACCTTGAAGGAGTAGTTTTTCATTATTATTATTATTATTATTATTATTATTATTATTATAACATGTCATTCTGTGTTTCATACTCTTGAGGAGTAGATCTCAATAGATTTGGGGAACTATGATGTCACGTTGTAGGCCGATCGGCTGTTAGCATCGCACTGGTTCCCTCGACAAAAAAAACAATAAAATTTTCCCAAAGGCTTTTGTATTATTGCAAAAAATAAGCTCTGTGTTCAGTCATAGTTCATGAAACTTACGCATTTTGTCCATCAAAATCATCTAAAAAAATTTAACTGGTATCTGGGTGTAACTAGTGTGTTTTATGTTGTAGAATAAACTGTGAAAGTCTACTGAGCTTGTGTAAACCAAGGACCTTATTTTAGGGGATTTAACCAAACTCCCATTTAAAAAAAAAACACTGACCTTGGGACAATGGAACCGAAAGTGCTAAATTGCTAACTCGCTTCTGGGTTTTTACAATGTGACTTCATAGTGTCTTTTATTCATCCTCACACTGTTTCAAACCTTGATGATTTTTTTTTTTCTGCAGCACAACATGGAGGCGAGTATATTATGGCATTTATTATTATTTCCCAATATTGTGCACTTTTAATACTGTTTTTAAAACACTCCTCCTGCCCATTAGGCAGATGAAACTTCTGTTTGAGCCCATATTAAACACCCAGATATCACTTTAATGGAGCCATTAAGGTTTTAATGGATTCATTATGATTCATTCCAGCCATCTCTTTACATTCTCTCTGTATCGGTTGCCTTTTTGAGTGATCATATTCCCAATATAGCTACAAATAACAGCAGAATATTAAATGGAAATTACATACACCTATAAAATAATAAATTAAACATCTACATTACTGAAATATTCTTTGGGAATTTTGTCCTCCAACTGTCTTCCGAAGATGAACGGAGGTCTTACGGGTTTGGAACGACATGAGCGTGAGTCATTAATGACATAATTAAATTTTTTGGGTGAACTAACACTTTAAAGAGAGAAAGCAGAGAAAGAATTAGAGGAATCGAGGGGGCTTGAGGGTAAATAAACAAAACACCCAGAACACATTGATCCTCTCCACGTGATGTCACATTCATCACTGGGCAATGAGAGAGAAGGGGACAAAACGAGAGAAAGGGAGATATATATGTTTTTGTGAAGGCTGGATTCCAACACAGAGGTACTATCGGGATTTTTATAAACTAAGAGCCTTATTAATCTTATGCTAATCTGAAGATCAATGATTTCAAAGCATGCAAATGCAAAGAGTTGAGATATAATTTCCTCTGTAATTTAGTATTTTTTTTTTTTTTTTTTACTGACAGACTGCATGTTTTAAAATTATATGATGGAACCTTATGATAGAACATTTAAAAATATATATATAAAATATAAATAATTGAACAAACAAGACAAAGATAATACATTTGCAAATACAAAGCAAAGTTAATGTTATTTTATTTCAAAACTTGAAATTTGCTAAATATATGCCAGAAAGTGTAGAGTATGTAGAACAGCATGGAAAGACTTTTAGAAAAAAATTATTTTATTTTCTTCCTTCCTTACTTCTTTTTGTCCAGTTTCACTTTGAAAACATCAAGCACACAAATACACAAAGTATCCCCTGCAGATATTTGTGCAGATACAGTATTTAAATAAACAGCTTCATGGAAAGTGCATACACAATTTAAAGGGACAGTTTACCTAAAAATGAAAATGAAACCTCATTTACTCACCCTCATGCTGTTCCAAACCTGTATGACTAAGTTACAACTTTCTTCTGTGGAACACCAAATATATTTAGAAGAATGTTATTATCTAAACGGTTTCAGGTGCCATTGATTTCCATTGTATGGACAAGTCAGTGGGACCCGACACTGTTTAGTTAGCAACATAAAATATCATACCATCAAAATATCACATTTTGTGTTCCACAGAAGAAAAAATACATACATGAGAAAGACATGGGGATGAAAAAATTATGACAAAACTTTCACTTTGGGCAGGACGGTTCCTTCAACACATTCAGCTTCTCCTTTTTTAAATTCAGAAACCATAATTTGCTTGATGTTGCAGGTCTCCATAGTTCAACATGGCTAAAAGGAACTCAAAACTCAAATGGTTACTTCTCATCCACCTCTTACTATCCGATGTGGTATTTGGCAGAGTGCCACTCCCTCAAAGCAAACTGAGGCCCTTCAGTCACTTCAGAAATATTTCAAGAAGATAAAAAATCACAAGTGGTTGAAGATCTTTCTGCTGCCCATCAATTGGTCTTGTAACTCTCAGCCTCTCTACAAGGTCAGCTGGACCTCCAATGGAAGCTGTGCAAGCTGTGCAGAGCTCTCTAATGGAGGCTGGAAAGGAAAGGGTTTCTCTCAAGAGCTATTAGGGTTGGCAATGGTGCCAGTGCAGGTGTCAGCAGGATGTTTGTTTGAAGCCCAAGTGTTGATAATGCAACTATATGCGGTGTTGGGGCAAAATGATACACATACATTTTTTTAGGACATACTGGTAGTGATTAAGAGAGGTAAAGAGAGGGATTCATCACACATGGTTCATCACAGCTTTACCAATGGATTCAAAACTCCTTCATCTCCTTCTATGCTGAACTCTGAGTCACCGTGCTATCTACAGGCTGTTATATTTAACATTCATCAGCTAGCTGAGGTGGGTGAGAAAGATGAGAGTAAAGTTAGGAATAGGGGGCAATGCAATGGCTGGGTGAGGGTGAAAGGTACTCGGTTTCTCGGGCAGGCTGCAGAACAGAGCAAGCAATTGTGTCTTGAGGAAGCACAGCAGGCTTGTGGAAGCTTGGGATTCCAGTGTGCAGGTGTGACCCAGGATGGTGATTCTGGATAGTAGCGTGTTATCTCGAGGCCTGGAAGCCGCATAGTGTCTTTATCTAACGCTGAGAGCTGGATTCAAACTTGCAAGGTGAGATCTGTACGTTGGCACTAAAATGGGGATCCTCAGCATCAATGTGTAATTAAAAAAGATGAGCAAGTGTATACAGTAGTGGAGTGGATTCTGGCAGTCTCCACACTGTATAATCTGGGAACAGCCGTTTACTATGCTTTGGTTAGCTGCTATGACACTGCAAAAGAGAGAGCCATCTTCAGCACTGTGGATCTGGGCACAGATGCACTTATGGCTGTAACGGGGTGGAACTGCAGGAGTTGCCGGTTATGTGTTGGGGGCTGGATTAAAAACAGGTGTGAAGGCAGAGATTAAATATCTACTGAACAGCATGAAAGAGGAAGCTGACCTTGTAATGAACCAGAACAGCTGGGAGGACAGAACTATCACTGTCCAATAAAAGACCAAGGAGAAACCGATGAAGAGAGTCAAGAACAACAGTTGCATTGCTGCAGGGCCTCAAGGATTTTTCCATCTGTATTAAATAATGTTTAGATCACTCTATTTGTCTATATGTTCAGTCATAATAAATATGTTCCCGTTCAGTAATAAATACCTTAATATCCAAAAGGTATTTAATGACATCAGAACGAAGTGACTTAATTTCTTGTGCGGAAAAAAATAACAACACAAACTTGAGCTAATTTTAGCATTTTTCCATTCAACATTCTACTTTTTCAGAAATTGATATAGAAAGTTAAAGAACCCTGTATGATTTATATATATATATATATATATATATATTATACTATTATAATATGATACAATCAATATTTCAAAATACTTCCTTTTTATGAAATATGTTCAATGTACTTGTCATTAGTCCCTGAGCTTGCGCATATAATTACAGTCTGGTATTTATAGAAATAATATTTTAAAGGGATGGTTCACCCAAAAATGAAAATTCTGTCATTAATAACTCACCCTCATGTCGTTCCCAATCTGTAAGACCTTCATTCATCTTTGGAGCTAAAATTCATATATAACCTCACTGACCCTGGATAGACAGCAACAGAACTACCACGTTTCAAGGCACAGAAAGTAAGGTCATCATTAAAATAGTCCATGTGACAAAAACTATACTGGTAGACTAAAGGCCTGTTTACACCAATAACTTTAACTATAGCCTCAAATATGTTGCCGTCCAAACCAACTGATGATATTGTTCTTTTTATTTCCAAGTGCACTGTGAACATGATTATGCTTTATATGTCAATTATTCTTTTATTCATCAGCTGGAAAAAAAATATCTTTTTGGTAATAGTTTTTGATTGTAGAGCATTCATTTTTGACAGCTATGCATTTTTACATTTGCTTGTATGCAGAAATACCAAGAGGAACCCTATACTCTTGCTACTATTATCAACTGGTTCCTGGTGAAGGAGAAAGGGATCTTGAATGATGCAGAACTTGCACAGCAAGTTAGTGAATTAAAGTATCATCATCATCATCATCATTATTAATATCATTATCAGCATCATCATCAGTCACTTCTGATTCTCTCTCTCAATGATTCAGGTGCAGATGTTGCAGGTTCAGCCAGCTGCAATGGAGTTGGAGAGCCAGAGACAAGTAGAAAATAGGTTAAAAGACCTTAAGACCAAAGTAGAGGTGTGTGTCTGTGAGTATACACTTATACAGGTATGTGTGTGTGTGTGCGTGTTTGTTCAAGAGCATGATTCATTGTTTCTTTTGACAGGTGATGGAGCACAGCGTAAGGTGTTTGGAGGAGCAGCAGGATGAGTTTGATTTTAAATATCAGACGCACCTAATGGACTGTGAGGCTGCACACTAAACACACTGTCTTTGATTTCACTATATGTGGTGGTGTTAATATGTGTGTATATTTAATGTGTCTTTAGCTTGCACTGAAGAAGAGAAGAAAAAGCAATTAGAAGGGCTTCAGAAGATGCTCAATGCACTTGATAACTGCAGAAGGGTAGGCAAATTGTGTGTGCATGTCTATTCTATTCTATTCTATTCAGGATTATTATTGTTAACTAAACTTTTGAAATTAGGTTGCCAGAGAAACTAACTGAAAAGAGCCTAAAACAAAAACAAAAAAAAATATATATGTATATATGTGTGTTTATAAACCATGCTGTTTTTGTATCATTGTCTTAGAACTTCCTGTCTGATATCTCGGCTATGTTGGACGCTGCTGATGTTCTGCGCTCAGCACTCATAGATGAGGAACTGGTGGAGTGGAAGCGGAGACAACAGAAGTCCTGCATTGGTGCTCCTGATAATACAAGTCTGGAACACTTAGAGAAATGGTAACTGCTCATGAATTTCTCTGAGCGGTGATCAGTACAAACACCATTCAGTACTACTTTTAAGATGTTTATGGTCTTCGACAGGTTCACTCAAATTATAGAGTGCATGTTCCAGCTGCAGATGTTCTTACAGAAGCTTGATGAGCTGGTAGGGAAGATGACCTACGAAAATGACCCCATCCCGGACCGAAAACCCCCTTTAAAGAGTAGATTGGACACTCTATTGACCAAACTAATAAAGAGGTACACTCAACCATGTACACAACAACAAATACACAACTCTGTCTTCATGCTTATGTGCTTTATTATATGTTGGTGTGTTTTTAGCTCATTTGTTGTAGAGAATCAGCCATCCATGCCACAAGGTCGAGGCCTCCTGTTGCTGCGCACAAATGTTCAGTTCTCAGTCAAAGTCAGGTCAGGCTCTAACATTATACTGCACATTACTTGTCACCTGTGAAATTTTTGTGAAAGTTTAGTTCAAGTTGAGATGAAAAAAAAAAAAAAGGTTTTCCCTCAGACCTAAAAGGACAATAACTCTCCTCTCTACAGATTGTTATATAAAGTTCCTGAACTCAACCATGTTATGAAGGTGACTGTTTCTGTTAACAAGTAAGATCACTGTCTCTCTTTCTTTCCTCATATGGTATGATTTGTCTTTCTGAGACTATAGAATCTGGGAGTCATTCTTGTAAGATATATATTTGGTTTAGAGCTGTAATCGGGCCATAAAAGTTAGGCCCGACAGGACCCGAGCCCAAAAGGAATTGGCCGAGCCCGACAAGTACATTTTTATTGACAGCTTTTTAAAAGCCCGAACACGTTCACAGCCCGACATTATTCAAATGTGCGCACACACACAGCTGTTTTGCCTTTTGTCAAGAATGAGTAATTTATACATGTTTATACATGTATACACATTTATACATGTATAAACATTTCAAGGCACAGAAAGTAAGGTCATCATTAAAATAGTCCATGTGATGTGGTTTAACCTTAATTTTATGCTACGAGAATACTTTTCTGGGTCTTGAACGTGGTAGTTCCATTGCTGTTTGGTACAGAAAGCTCTCAGATTTCATCAAAAATATCTTAATTTGTGTTCTGAAGAAGAATGAAGGTCTTATGGGTTTGGAACGACCTGAGGGTGAATTAATGACAAAAAAATATATTTTTGGGTGAATTACATGAGGGTGAATTAATGACAAAAATATTATTTTGGGGTGAACTATCCCTTGAATTAGTTACAGACTTCAAAAGGTAGTACATAACAGGAATGACCAGTAGCCACTTATAAGCTACTCAATATAGCAGTTCTCCAGCTTCAGCTGAGACTTTGACTTGCGTCAATCATGGAAAATATTTAAGTTATTATATCGTTGGGAGGAACAGAGCACTACTAGTAGAATACAAGATAAACAGAAATGATAGAGCATAAAAACCAGAATTACGTGTCATGAGAGTTATTTGAATACGAATATGTAGTTACGAATATGTAGTTAATTTATAACAGTTGCACGTAAAATCAAATAGAAATGTTTAAACCAGTATCTCAGTTTGTAAACTCATTTTTTTTAAAATGTATAATCGTATTTTATATATGGATAGTGTAAAATAAATAAAATATTTCGTGAAGAGATCGTATGGCATTTCTGTACATCCATCCATTGACTTTCACTTCCTCATTTCTTGGAACGTGAGAGCTCGAGAGTTTCATTTCTACCGATGTTCTATCGACACCCCTCCGCTCTGAGTTGATTGACGGAAGCTTCTACCAAATATGGTAGTCAAGTGTGCCCTTCTGCGCCAATGAACTGACGCGAAGTTTCCCTACGTAACAAGATGGGTGGGATTTAATAATTCAGTAGGTGAGGAAAAGAACAACGCGCTGGAAGAAAAGCACAGCAGAGGGGGGTTTAGTGAAGAGCCGACGGTTTCCTGAGAAGTGCTAGTCATGTGTTTCTAGTCAGCTGATGATCAGTTCAGGACTGTTGTTGTCTTTCTTGTATGTCTGCGGAAGACACTTTTCAAACTGAGGTTTGACGATAGGTTCTTCAAACGTGCAGACGATTGTTTCAGGTAAGTTATTGATATTTTACTATACGCTAATATGACAGTTATTCATCATGGGATGGTTATCCAGTCGTCATCATCAGTCATTATGCTGTCAAATGCATCGGATTAGTGTAAGATTACTGTATATTAGTAGTCTATAACTTATCTTTATTATGACCGTGGTGTCACACTTTGTCCTCATGGTTGGTTAGAAACGCAGTTCTTGAGTCAGTATTTCCGTTTGTTGTTTGAGGGCAGTGTGAAGGAACTGTAACTGTGAGGACAGAGAGCGTGTAACATAAGCATGTGTTTCAGTCCTGGGCACCTTTGGCCCTGTGGAAATTTAAACGGTCTTCTAAAACACGTTTTGTACTCCCATTAGTTAGTTTAATTTGGTAATACTTTAATATGTCTTCTGTCATTTTTAGCATGGACATTTCGACACAATTTCAAACAGATCTCAAATTACGTATTTTGTATGATAACATCATATGATGGAAATGATGACAGTGGGAATGGACTACGGTGGAAGTACAGTAAATAATATGTAATATTGTATAATACTGTAATATTGCGAAAAATTAGTTTTAAAAAATTGCTTAATTCTTTTGAAAAGTGTTTTTTTTTTTTTCAGGATTCTTTGGTGAATAGAAAGTATATATATATATATATTTGAATTGTGAGTCTTTTGAAACATTATAAATGACTTAAATGTCTAAATATATATTTTTTAAGAATCTCTATTGTGCTTTTCGTACAATAACATTTCTTGCTGACCAAAAATGCTCAATATGCCACTCCATTTGCACAAAAATGTCAGGTTGAAGAGTCATTCCATACATTATTATTCTGCTCTTCAACTTCCAAACAAATCTCTCCATGGCTTGTTTTTAAAAATAACCACTGGAACAGTGATTCCGTTCTGACATTTGACTTGCCAAGTAGTGGCAGGACAGGTCCAGTCCCAGTCCTGACTAGTCCTTGATCTTTCGGCAAACATGAAATGTTTATTATTGTAATTATTTTGTAGAATGACACAGTGGGAGCGATTGCAGCAGCTGGATACAGTGTATTCACAGAGGGCTTTTGATCTGTACAATGGAGATGAATTCCCAATGGATGTGAGACATTACTTGGCACACTGGATCGAGGGCCAGGACTGGTGAGTGTATTCCCTATGTGAGCAAGAGCTAAAACCTGTGGATTGATTCTTATAATTCAATATCCTAGAATGTATTAATAACCATGGATAAGGAGAAGCACACAGCTGCACCAAGGAGTATCAACCAGGCGATACAAGCAAAGTTTCTGTCTGTGTGTGTTGCAGGGAACGTGCTTCTCGGGACTCTTCCCAAGCTGCATTCCTGTTTCAGGTGCTTTTAGAGAATCTGGACAACCAGTTCAGTCGTTTTGCGCACGAGAGAGAGAGTTTTCTACTGCAGCGTAATTTCAGACGCTACAAACAAAACTTTCAGGTAAGTGTACATCTGTTGCCAAAACCATCATGCCTGATGACCTCTTTGGATTTGTGAGGCTCTAAAATTGCTAAACATGCTAAACAAAAACTATACTGGTAGACTAAAGGCCTGTTTACACCAATAACTTTAACTATAGCCTCAAATATGTTGCCGTCCAAACCAACTGATGATATTGTTCTTTTTATTTCCAAGTGCACTGTGAACATGATTATGCTTTATATGTCAATTATTCTTTTATTCATCAGCTGGAAAAAAATATCTTTTTGGTAATAGTTTTTGATTGTAGAGCATTCATTTTTGACAGCTATGCATTTTTACATTTGCTTGTATGCAGAAATACCAAGAGGAACCCTATACTCTTGCTACTATTATCAACTGGTTCCTGGTGAAGGAGAAAGGGATCTTGAATGATGCAGAACTTGCACAGCAAGTTAGTGAATTAAAGTATCATCATCATCATCATCATTATTAATATCATTATCAGCATCATCATCAGTCACTTCTGATTCTCTCTCTCAATGATTCAGGTGCAGATGTTGCAGGTTCAGCCAGCTGCAATGGAGTTGGAGAGCCAGAGACAAGTAGAAAATAGGTTAAAAGACCTTAAGACCAAAGTAGAGGTGTGTGTCTGTGAGTATACACTTATACAGGTATGTGTGTGTGTGTGCGTGTTTGTTCAAGAGCATGATTCATTGTTTCTTTTGACAGGTGATGGAGCACAGCGTAAGGTGTTTGGAGGAGCAGCAGGATGAGTTTGATTTTAAATATCAGACGCACCTAATGGACTGTGAGGCTGCACACTAAACACACTGTCTTTGATTTCACTATATGTGGTGGTGTTAATATGTGTGTATATTTAATGTGTCTTTAGCTTGCACTGAAGAAGAGAAGAAAAAGCAATTAGAAGGGCTTCAGAAGATGCTCAATGCACTTGATAACTGCAGAAGGGTAGGCAAATTGTGTGTGCATGTCTATTCTATTCTATTCTATTCAGGATTATTATTGTTAACTAAACTTTTGAAATTAGGTTGCCAGAGAAACTAACTGAAAAGAGCCTAAAACATAATATATATATATATATATATATATATATATATATGTGTATATATGTGCGTTTATAAACCATGCTGTTTTTGTATCATTGTCTTAGAACTTCCTGTCTGATATCTCGGCTATGTTGGACGCTGCTGATGTTCTGCGCTCAGCACTCATAGATGAGGAACTGGTGGAGTGGAAGCGGAGACAACAGAAGTCCTGCATTGGTGCTCCTGATAATACAAGTCTGGAACACTTAGAGAAATGGTAACTGCTCATGAATTTCTCTGAGCGGTGATCAGTACAAACACCATTCAGTACTACTTTTAAGATGTTTATGGTCTTCGACAGGTTCACTCAAATTATAGAGTGCATGTTCCAGCTGCAGATGTTCTTACAGAAGCTTGATGAGCTGGTAGGGAAGATGACCTACGAAAATGACCCCATTCCGGGCCGAAAACCCCCTTTAAAGAGTAGATTGGACACTCTATTGACCAAACTAATAAAGAGGTACACTCAAACATGTACACAACAACAAATACACAACTCTGTCTTCATGCTTATGTGCTTTATTATATGTTGGTGTGTTTTTAGCTCATTTGTTGTAGAGAATCAGCCATCCATGCCGCAAGGTCGAGGCCTCCTGTTGCTGCGCACAAATGTTCAGTTCTCGGTCAAAGTCAGGTCAGGCTCTAACATTATACTGCACATTACTTGTCACCTGTGAAATTTTTGTGAAAGTTTAGTTCAAGTTGAGATGAAAAAAAAAAAAAAAAGGTTTTCCCTCAGACCTAAAAGGACAATAACTCTCCTCTCTACAGATTGTTATATAAAGTTCCTGAACTCAACCATGTTATGAAGGTGACTGTTTCTGTTAACAAGTAAGATCACTGTCTCTCTTTCTTTCCTCATATGGTATGATTTGTCTTTCTGAGACTATAGAATCTGGGAGTCATTATTGTAAGATATATATTTGGTTTAGAGCTGTAATCGGGCCATAAAAGTTAGGCCCGACAGGACCCGAGCCCAAAAGGAATTGGCCGAGCCCGACAAGTACATTTTTATTGACAGCTTTTTAAAAGCCCGAACACGTTCACAGCCCGACATTATTCAAATGTGCGCACACACACAGCTGTTTTGCCTTTTGTCAAGAATGAGTAATTTATACATGTTTTAACATAATTTTTTCATAACTAACATAGACTACACCATTTGGAAGTTGGAATACAGAAATAAAATAAGTCCTCTGTGACATCGTAACATCTCAGCAATCTAAATATAGACATGGGCTCATTTAGCCTTTAAATAGACCAACGCACCAATAAAAACAAGTATTTTTTAACAAATTAAATTGAGATAAATTTTACATTAAGATTGGTATTTGGCAATAACAAAATTAAGATAAAGGCTCCGCCGGATTAGCTTCGCCACTAGCAGCTGACATTTAATAAAAGAATAATGCCAACATTAGCGAAAATACTCTGTCCACATTATGCATTTAAGACTCAATGAATATTTAGTTATCATTTGAAAAACCTTTACTCACAGAGATTAGGCTAAGCCTACATGTTTTTGTGGAGGAACATTATTGAATCCACTGAAGATGTCTTCAGCGTTTTCCTGCGCTCATTGATGGTGCGTCATTATTCACTCATTATTCTCATTATAAACATGATCAAAACTTTTCCACACCTCAGACTTTGCTTAAGTTGCTGGTGCAACCAAAACGTAATCACCAGAGGCAAGCCTCCGTTACACCTACTCAGCATCCATTTTCGCATCTTTCTCACACTAATCGAAACACATCACATGACCGCTCGTTTACCTCGCATACCGGAGCGCAAGCCCGAGACCGGCCAAAGCCCGCGTAAGATGGTATAAATAAAGGCCGAACCCGTCAGGTCCCACCGGGTCCCGTCGGGTTCGGGCAAAGAAATCTTCAGCTCTAATTTGGTTTGACATGGTTTTAAGGTTAGAACTCTGAATTCTTACTGTCTTCTCTTGCTTTTGTTTTTATTTTTTAGTGAAACTTCACAACTGAAAGGGTGAGTGTTTCCATACACACTTCCCCATCGCTCTGCTCCACAAATCCATGACTATGATTTTAAATAACATGTTAAATGTGTTTATATGGTAGGTTTCGGAAATTTAATGTGCTGGGTACCTTAAGTAAAGCCCTTAACATGGCTGAGAGTATGAATGGGGGCATGGTTGCTGATTTCAGACATTTGGTGAGTCCTTCCAGTGTGCATTTGAACGAATAAAAAGTAACATGTTATTACTACATACTAAAACCTTTCATATTTAATGTTCAGTTGACATTAAGCGATGGCACAATAACATCTGATTATTTGGTATTGGATTGTGTTACATTTTTTAACCAGATTTTGATCATAATGATAAAACGATAATAAAAAGCTTAAGCATTGTCTATGTGTGCTTTTTCACAGAGTTTAAAAGACCAGAAAGTTGGTGGTGGAGGAAAAGGAATCAATGATGTGAGTTTTCTAAAGGTTCTAAGGATGAACTATACAGTAAATGCTAGTAATTACATTGCTGCATGTAACATGTATAAACCCAGTACCTGAGGCAATACATATTAAGAGTGTTTCCACATGTGTAGATTATTTGGTTTGTTCCAGAACAGGCTTAAATTGTTACAATGCACTGAATTCTCCTTGGGTTGGTTTGCCTTCACAAGTAAACGTTTCAAAACATACCCAAGATGTTCTTATGAAAATCACAAACCACACCAGGTTTATGAAACAAACACTCCAAAAGAGCCAAGTGTAAAAGTGCAAAATAGTCACTATAAAACACATTTAATTACAGTGCTTGGGATAATTAGATAAATAATGCCACAAAATAGAAATAATTGTGCAAAACTGTAAAATAATCAGAATTGGAGACGAAGCGATAAGTAGTGTTCTGTTTGTAAATCCTGTTGTGTGTTTTATGCAGCTCTCATTGAGTGTTACTGAAGAGCTGCACAGAATAACTTTCAAGACCCAGTTTGATTATCAAGGCATGTCTGTCCCTTTGGAGGTGAGACATCTTTTCCTCATTGAAAACATTCTCAGTAAAGTTCCATAGATTTCCCAGTCTAGCTTTTATGATCATGCTTCCTTTTTCCATCTCAGAACTCTTCTCTTCCTGTTGTGGTGATTTCAAACTCCAGTCAGCAGCAGAGTGCTTGGGCGTCTGTTCTGTGGTTCAACATGCTCTGCCCAGATCCCGAGGTCAGGAGCAGGAGTTACTTTTGGCTCATGAAAAGCTGTTTTTATTCATATTTGCATCACTAAAATTGGTAATAACTTTTTTGTGTGTGCATCTAGAACTTCAAGTTTTTTGAAAGCTCTCCTGCAGCCACTTGGCCACAGTTTGGGGAAATGCTAAATTGGCAGTTTCTCTCCAGTGGGAAACGTGGTCTAGACAATGACCAGTTGGAGACCCTTGCCATCAAACTATTTGGTATGTACATGCCACATCTTTCATTTATTAATATATCATAAAATATAAAGGTCATAAAGTTATCTGGTATATGTTAATAATGTAATATTTCTTATAAACAGGTAAACAACAGAGCTATGAAAACTGTACGATATCCTGGACCAAGTTCAGTAAGGTAAAAACAGATAAACACAGTTTATAGGTCTTTGTAAAATGCCTGGTGTTGATGTATGAGTGTTTTGTTTTCTCATGGTTGTCTGTGTGTGATTTAGGAGAACCTCCCTGATACAAACTTCACCCTGTGGGTGTGGCTGGATGGCATTCTAAACCTGGTTAAACTCTACCTGTCAGACCTGTGGAGTGATGGGTATGGATGCCATAGATAGATATATGGATAGATCTTCATTTTCAACAAAAGTTTGTTTGTTTTGTAGGTCTATAATGGGTTTTGTCAGCAAGGGGAAGGAAAGACTTTTATTGAAGAAGAAGCAGAATGGGACTTTTCTGTTGCGTTTTAGCGAAAGCATCAAAGATGGAGGAATCACGTTCAGCTGGGTGCAGTACGCTAATGATGGTAAACCATGTCATTAAAGTTATACTTAAAAAAAATATACATAGTTCAATATTTGGCCACTTGGGGTCCTGCAAATGTGAGCCTGAATATACAATGCTTTTTTTTAGGGTCTCCGAGTGTGCAAACAGTGAAACCATTCACCAGTACTGACCTAAAGCAGATTGCTTTACCTGATATCCTCTGCAACTTTCGAATCATGGAAGCAGAAAATATTCCAGTTAACCCACTGTGTTACCTTTACCCAAACACTCCCAAAGACCAGGCTTTCGGCAAATACTACAGTGAAAAGACTGAAGGTGAGTCTAGAATGTGGTCAATTTCAGACTTTACTACTTAAAATAAAAAAATTTCAACATTATAATTTTTTTTGTTAACAACATTTGACAAATCTGTGTATAAATATTACACTTTGACCATTTTTTTTTATCAATATTAATATAAAAAACAACCCTAATCAACATTTACTTAATTAGAACTTTCATTTCTTTCTTTTTTTAAATGTAGTATATATATATATAGTTGATATATAATTAATTTGAGCTAAGTACTAAATCGTTTCTGCTGTATTTAGTCATCATTTTCTTTGTCTTATGATGTTTTTGTTTCAGAGGAGAATCCTTACCTGAAGTATCTCAAAACCAAACTGGTTTTTGTCTCTAAAGAGTAAGTCTGTATTTGTTTATTGGTTTATATTTGAGTGTTTGCATGATTATGTAACATTTATGACAGCAATATCCCTGGTCTGGTGTTGACTATTTGATATTTTAACCTTTCTTTAAATGCACAACTTTTGTTTCAATCAGACTGAATTCATTCTGATTAATGAATCTGAATGTAGTGTCAACGGTAAATAAAAAACAAACAAACGCTAAATAAACTGATCAGGTTGATGTGCGTTTTAATCATAGGCATTATTATTATGCTCTCATATTTGAATACTTGTGAAGAAATAGTGACCTTATTTACAAAAAAATTATAATAAGCGCTTTACTATAACTATTCATGAGATTGTTTTGTTTAATCACCATCTAATTTATTGTGAGCTGAATATATCACCCAGCCTTAATTCAGTGCTTCATTACAGCAAATTTAGTCTTGCATACATGCAGGCATAATTTTCATCCTCAGCACAGCCTGCTGATGTTTTTTAAGGAGCGGAAACGGATAAATGAAGTATAACTTGGCCTTAGAAACGAGATGTACTTTGCCATACTTTTTATTACTCCCTGTGTATAAATTCTACAGGTTATTGCTAGAAGTTACCATTTAATGATGTGAGGTTCGCATTATGAGATTACAGCATTCAAGATGTTACCACAATATTATTTGAAGATAAGTACACCATCCATGTGATGTTGTAAGTTCAGGAGCGAACAGACTGTAAGGCCCCTATCATACACCCGGTGCAATGCGACGCAAGGCGCAGCGCAAGTGTGTTTGCTAGTTTCAGTCCGGCACCGTTCGCATTTTCCCGTCTAGCACCACGTCGTTTCATTAGCAAATGCTTTTGCGCTCATTTTTGCGCCCATGGGCGTTAGGGCTGTCACTTTTAGTTCGAAAATCGATTGCACAATCGATCGGACCAGCCAAAAAAAGTTTCGAAAATGAAAATAGGGAATCGATTTTAACCAAATATGTACACTATTAATTTTAAAATAATTAAACAATTAAAAAATATAAATGTAACAAAACTCAGAAACAAGCAGAAAAAGAAAATAAAGAATTTCGAAAGTGCAGTATGCCTTGCGAAAGCTAGAAAATACCAGCAATTTTACGCGCCTATAAGACCAAATGACGTCGAAAGCGACCTCTTATGCTGCGTTCATTCCAAACGCGAATAGAGAGTCTGGCGCGAATGACTTCAATGTTAAGTCAATGTAAATTAGCGTTTACCTGCGTCTGGAGGTCTCACGGCGCGGTAGACGCGAATTCGCCTCATTCGCGCATCTAGTTACAGGAGATTCTGAGTTATGAAAAGGACCATTGCAAGCTGACAGCGACCGGCTTTTGTGGTGGAGAATTGGCAGTAATACCCCCACCTTGCGCAGCTGTACCTGAGTGTCCCTGGGACATCAGTGCGGTCGGAGCGCGTCTTCTCAACAGCTGGACATATAGTGGATAAAAAACGCTCTGCTTCGCCTAGCCTAAGTGTCGGTTACGTTCAATAAAAAAACACACATGGCCTGTTCTCAAGTCCATTTTAAGTTTCATTTTTTTGAACAGTTGTTTGAAATTGATTGAATCATAATTTAAAATAATCTTGGAGATTTTTGAATTGTCTAAATCATAAATGCAGCCGGGTTGAAGCCTGCAGTGATGTTTTTCTTTTGTTATGGCAGCCGTCCCCTCTGCAAATATATTTTTTAGAGAATGTTGCACTCCTGTTGCTATTTGTTATTCTGCACGAAACTTCATGCCAATAAATAAGAAATATTGCTGACTTGTGTGTTTCCAGCGCTCTCTTTACGTTCGTCCGTTATTTGACATTGAAAAAGGAAACGTCTTTTTTTTAGACATGGAAAATCGATTTTACAATCGATTCAATAAACACTTATGTCTTAAAAATCGAAAATGATTTTTTCACAAAAGTGACGGCCCTAATGGGCGTGCTAGTCTAAGAAAAGAGGTGTGTTCAGGCGCAGCAGGCGCATTGCTATTTTAAGGAGCTGAAAATAGACTGCGCCATAGACCAACTCAAACCTGGTCTAAAGTCTGGCGCAATGTTTTTTCTTTATTTAAAGAGCGTACACGTTGCTTATTAAACACAGGGACGCACAGCAGCACACAAACATGCCAAATATTAAAAAATAAAGGATTGCAATGCATAAGACCGTTTAGACCATGCGCCCGGGCGCGCCAACTGTTTTTCCGTCGTTAAAATAGCAAAAGTGGATTTGGACACGCCCTGAGTGCACCTGCGCCGTGCGCTTTACACTTTGCATTTAGATCATTAAAAAAGGGCCCTAAGACTCTGGAATGAGTAGACACTGAGAGGGCTGTTCTGTTGTTTACTGTTGCTGCAGGAATGGCTGTTCTGGCGTCAGAGAGGGACCAGAGTCTGACCTGTGCACACAGGACAGAGGTGAGACTCGTCTTCACGGCCCTTCCAAATCCAATCAGCTCAACCCTAACCTGCTTCTCATTCGCTGGATAATCACCAAATGTGTCTTGATTGCAAAAGGCTTTCTGATGAATACAGATGTTACCTTTATGGATGCTTCTCTTTCATTCAGAGGCTAGGTCAAATTCATCTTGTTTAGACTCTTCCTCTCTTTCCCTACCATCCCTACCATTCCCTGCATTTGATTCACTGTGTACAAAGTCACCTGCTGTTTGTGTGGTGGGTGGTGACTGTAGTGTTTCTGTATTTCAATAACACAAACCTAACCTAACCATTCTGGTAACACTGATTGAAAAATGTTTATGGAAGCTTGAGCTTGCATGCCACATGCACATGGAAAATGTAGGGATGCTCCAGTATAGATAAGCTGATGATATAGCAAATGTTAAAATCTTGTACCCTTTTGTTTAAAACAAATTACATAAAAAAACTACAATGAGTTGTTTTAAATGATTGTATTATAATGTACAGTATAAAAAATGAATATTTTGACATTTACATTTTAAGTGTTTTTTTTTTTTTTGGCATGTTGCATGCCACAATTTAGGGATGCACCGATATCAATTACCTAATATTTTTGCAACTGATTTTATTTTTATCTGATAAATGGCTGATATTAAAATTCTCAACAGTTTTTATTTTTTTTACATAAATGAATAATAACTATGATTTTTTATATGTTGTTATATTATGATGTACAGTATGATAAATGGATATCCATTTTGAGATTTGCTGAAGATAATATTTACTAAATATCCACCTATCTCAAAAATGAAAAAAAAAAAAAAAAAAAAATCTAAAACTGGCTAATAACTTACCTGGTACCGATATATTGTGCATCTCTAAACTGACCCAACAGTCTTAAGAATAAAGTTTTTTTTTTTTTAATTGGCATTTATGGTTCCATAAAGAACCTTTTACATCCATTGGACCTTTCCATCACACAAAAGGTTCTTATAGTAAAAAAAACAATATATAAAAATTTTCTTCACTCTATGAAAAAAAAAAAGGTTCTTTATTGAAAGGCACTTTGGGGATCTAAAAATTGTTCTTCTATGGCAGAGCTGCGAAAACCTCCTTTTGGAACCTTTATTTTTAAAAGTGATGCTAATCAGCATAAAAAATACATGAAGTCATTATTATTGTAATGCAGCTATTGAGTTAATAACTTCTCTCTTTTGCTTTCTCATCTCCTTCATGTTTAAAAGACCCTCCTTCCTCTTCTGATGCGGGTGATGATGATGTGTTGCTCAAGGGGTCCGAGAAGTCTCCAATGATCTCCAGCTCTACCACTGATGCTGATTTTTTTAACAGTATTTTGGACATCGATGGCGAGAGCACTGTTCCAAATACATTTCCTGTAACCTCTCCCCACATTTCACACTCATGCCTCCAACAAAACCTTCCAGAGAGTGTCGAGGATAACCTTGGTGAAGCACTCTCTACAGACACTGATGTTAATTACACATTGCAAGAGTTTTTAAATGACATAAACCTTCATTTGCTGCAGGAGGAGCCAGATGACTTCATCCTTGATTCTAATTTTTAAGATCTTGGCAATCCCAACATACCATTGACCCCCTGAATTTGATCCATTTTACACAAAACCATGATCCAACTCAAGCCGTATAATTCTTTCCGTAGCTCTGATTTTTTGTAATCAAGTATCTTCATTTTCAGTACTGATTTTTTAGTATTACTTTATCAATTTAGTGTTTATATCTGAATGTCTACTCAGCCAATCATCTGTTACTTACAGTATGTCTATTAAATTTTAGGGGAGTAAAACCTTTGACAAAGATAAGTGAGGTCTTGTGAACTCACTATTCATAAGCTGCTAGTAAATATTTGTCCCTATAAAAATAAGCTGGAAAGAAAAAGTTACATTGAAATTGATTCAGAAAATATTAGAGCTCCTTAGCAATGAAAGTGGAAATTAGAGTTTGGATGACTTTATAAAATATATATATATATATATATATATATATATTAAAAAAACACTTCTGCCATTTAACCTAAGTTAAGCTCATGCTTTTGTGGTCCAAGTAAATGATCAGCAGAACAGTTTGTATTCTTCTATTCTAATTAACTGGGCCTTATTGGAGAGATAATTTGATAGTGAAACCGATAGACTTTATTAATGTGTCAAACACCTTTAGTAATGTGAATTAGCATTAGCTTTGAGCTAATGGTTTTAAAAGCGTCTTAACAACAGCCATTTCTGCGCATGCATTTATAACTATATAACTAATTCTCCATCTATATGGTGCAATTTTAAAGTTCTAAAAATTTAAAAATGTTTTTTTTTCAATGGCAAAAAAATTTATTACAGCACTTTAAACCAAACGCAGTGCTTGGTTTAAATGGCTTAATTTGACTTTTAAAGTCACTGATGTTGATAATGCTTTTATAGTAGTCTTTAACTTTCACTTTTATGATATGTTTATTTTGTATAACCACTATCGAGACTGTTGAAAAGTACCTGAATGCTTTGCTTTTAAGTCAACTCGATTTTTTTCCTTGTAGTTAATCATTTTAAAAGTGATTTGATGGCTTTCACTAAACCCAACTTCAAGACTATAGAAATACTTATAATTTTCCTGTTTTTGGTGCTGGATAGTTGAGTTATCAATTACAGATTTAATGAGGCAGATACTGGGATTAACTTATATATATAAAAAAGGGAAATGATCATTTTGACGCTTACATTTTCTAGAATTTCAAAAGCAGAATTTAGTTCGGATGTTCTGTTATCCAGCTGGTGAAAATACTTAATATTTGTTTTAGATGTTTTTATCTTTTAAACAAACTGAATTTGAATCCGACTGATTGTATGATTACTCTGAGAGTAACACTGAGATTTCTGATGACAGAAAAATGCACTTAAGTTAGTTGTTGTGTAACAATGTTTACAGATCAATTAAAAGTCCTAGAGGAGATTGAACGGTCTCTGAACTCTTTTAGAGAACAAAAAGAAAAAAAAAAATATATATATATATTTTTTTTCTCTGAAATGAAATAAGATATCATAGTTATTTAGGTAGCACTTTATTTTACAGTCCTGTTCCTCATGTACATACTATGTACTTATTATAGTAATTACAATAACTATGTAATAACTAGGTACTAACCCTGAACCTACCCCTAAACCTAACCCTACCCCATGTAGTTACCTTGTATTATCAGAACGTTCTTAGATAAATACACTGCAAGTACACTATAAGTACATTTTAGTACACATACTGTAAAGTGCAACCGTTATTTAATCACTTTATCTTTTAGATCTAAATACCCCATAGCACTTCTGTTTGAATTTGTAGACTTTGCTTCAAATGCATGTAACCATGTTTTGCATTGTGTCCACTGTCAGCCTTATTGTAATATGTTTTATATCTGTTAACAAGACTTTGTAGAGTTGAAATATGAGTGTTAACAATGGTACAATATTGGTCCAATAAAACATCTAATGAGAGATAAATCTGTCATAATGTCATTCTAAATGAAAACCAAGAAAACTATAACTGATCTGGCTAAATGTTTTATACAGTCCCGTAGTGGTGAGATGTTGTGTTAACAAGTTAAAACCAGTTAGGTTTCCAAGACTATCTGTTCCCTTACTCAAGGAAAAAAATTTATTTGTCCCATGTCATTGTACACATGCCTTTTAAACAGATAGACAGAATTTAGAATTGGTGTGACATATACTGTAATAGCTAACACTTGTGGCAATTCTGAAATCCATGAGTATGATACCCAGAATTTTTTGCCTGATGATCTTAAATTTTTAAATACAATATAACCTTAGTTATGACGTCATTTGTGATATGGCTGATCCTTTAAGGAATGTCACGAATTTGGACTTGCGATATGCTTGGTTTCAGTACCGCTGCTCCCTGTACGCAGAGTACACAGTTTGCTTAGAGCACCAACTCCCAGGGGGGCACCACCATCCCAGTTGTAAACATAAATAAACGAGGCGCCATTCCTCCATCCGCGCTCGCGACCGCTCGCACCTCATGTTTGCGGCTGAATGTAATTGATGGATGGATGGACATCTATGCCCGTGAAAAGACATCAGCAATCCTAATATTCTCTCTGACTTTCCATGTTCCCTTACGAAAATTTGCTATGGTTTTAACACAACATAACACCTAAGCCATCAATAGCCTTTAAGATGACTTAAAATGCATTATATAAAAAACTGATGCAAGTGTGATACACACAAAGTATGTATACAATTGTTTTTTTTATTTTTCACTGAAATCTGTATATTTTTATAAGTTCAACGATCACCTTATTTTTTTTTTGCAGTGTGCAAATTAACGTATGTATATTGGTTTACATGGACAGAAAAAAAAAGGACTCTTATTTTGATATTCTGGCCCGGGAGTCGCGAACGGACTGGTGAACTGCGCATGCTTCCTCATACCAACAGAGGAGCTGTGAAGAAGCAGACGTGACTCCTCCCGGTCTTTTCATTTTATCCTGTTTTTACAGGTACAGTAATCTGTCTGACGGGCCTCCGGAGGCGGGGCCTGCAACAGATTCTTGGGGGCTTGTCCAGGATCCACTCCATGTGACGCTAGGAGGCGGATCCAAAGATTTCAGAACAGTAGGGACCAGGCGGCGTTGGGGCTAGAGGCCGGCGGCTGCTACATCCACGGAGCAACGAGACAAGAGGGCGTGTGCCAGGCAATCTCCGAGTACTGTAATCATCCTGAGGTCCAGGCTACCACGGAAGGGACGACAGGCGGTGACATAATGGCCGATCGTGCAAGGAAACAGGTGGTGTGGGACATCAAAAGAGAGCTAATTTCCTTACCTGCTGACGAACTGTTCCGCATCGCTAAGATTATTGGGTCAACAGCTAAACACAGCACCAGTGAACTGGAGGACAGTTTTGTTTTGGCCTTATCAACGCTTTCATGTCCAGTGAACTTTTGCTAGAGACTGAGGACAAAGGTATGAGTGAACTGTTGTCATTGCAAGAGATGGTAAAATCAGCAAAATAGATTTACACAACTACATCTGATGTTAATAAAACACGCACCCTATACATGTTTTACATCCACTCACCTCTCATGACACTCATCAGACACTACCACGTTACACCTGATTCAGGGGATGTTAAGGGGGCCATATCTGAAACAAACACAGAAATGCATAACATGCTGGCAGAGTATGAAGAACTTGGCCGAAAAATCCAACAGTTTATGACACCGACCCAGAACACTAACTTGACTCACACTTTAGCACAGGGGGGCGCCACTACAGCACACGTGAACCAGACTGAGCAACCCAAACGTGTATCTCCTGACTTTGCGTTCCCTATGGGGGGTTTTCAGTATATCCAGCCCAGTTAGTTTAAAATACATGGAGGCCAGATTAGAGATCACTCATCAGACATCACGTTCAACAATGTGTGGAGGCAAATAGAAAACGCTTAAAAGAGAACTTCAGCAATACCGATGTTGTTAGAGGTGTGCTGCGAATTATCAAGCCCGGCATTTTTAAAGATATGCTGATGAACAAAGATGACATGACTGTTGAAACAAAAAATACTCTTTGCTGCAAAACAAGCTGACTCAGACAGGAAGTATAGTGCTGCTACTGTACAGGATGTGTTCTTACACACTGTCTACCAAGGACTAAGCCACCGGTGTAAAGATATTCATAGTGAGCTGAAACCCTTCTTGTGGTGTAAGGAAGGATATAGCCAAGAGGATCATACTGGCTAGCAAGAACTCTGTAAATATGACGCATAGTTGGAGTGGTAGATTCAATGGCTCTGTGCCTGTATCTGAGGGTATCTGTATGGCAGTTCCAGAGGAGGCCTAGAGTCGACTCCAAGGGATCAAGAGAAGGATGGTGTGATAACCAGAGCTCTGTTTGTTCTGACCTGGCTTCAGGAGGAAGGTGACAGATGACCGGAGGATCATTACTGGCCCATTGTCTGATTTCGAAGCCACCAGAGGAGAGGGTAGTGCGCAGACTATGAAGGAGATCTCTGGCTTCCTCTGGGGTAGGGAAACTCTGTAGACAGGCTGAAATGTCCTTTCTCTCCTAGGCTGGCAGCGGGCTTCTTGTTGTAGCCAGTTGGAAAAATCTACGAGGTTATAAGAAAGGGAACCTGGTCTACTCAAACATATCCATCTCTTAAACTGGCAGAACTGCTCATGGGGAAGCTTCTCTAAAAGACGCTCAACATGTGAGCCACAGGTAAGCTCAGATAGACCTTCAGGGCCCATGGACTGAAGGAGGCCCACTAATGCCTGCACTCGAAGCGAAAATTGGTCTAAGCCTTTACCATCACCTGTACGAATAACAGGCATCTCCATGATGGTCCGGAGCTCCTTCAAAGCAAGCTGTCTTGGTTGACCATAACGCTCATCTAGGGCTCGTATAGCTTGTGTAAGGATCTGGGGCATAAACATAAGCCAAAGCAAGTCTCCTCGCCTGGTCTACCTTTAGATGATCCAACAGGATGTGGGATTTATATTGCTTTGATTCTCTTGGATCTAACAAGTTGGATAGGGCCATCTTTAACATCATGTACTGACATTCATCTTCCCTTGTGAGATCAGGGAAAGAAGGACCTTCTACCCTCCTATGGTTTAACTGCAGGGGGCAACTAGGAGGAAATAGTTGGTTTAAAGGGGCAGCCGATGTCAGGTGGTGGGGCTGCACATTGAGAGACTGATATGCCGGCTGAACAGAATAGGACAAAACACCAGGCAAAGGTTGGTTTGGCAGTGTATAGGCTGGGTACATGGGGTTATAGTAGGCTGGTCCTTGGCAAGTGGCAGGAAACTGACCACAGCCAAGAGGATGCGTACTCTGCAATGACTGTGGCATAGGTTGGGTAGGAGGGGCACGACTTACAGGAGGCAAAGGAGATGGAAGCTGTGGCTGAAGTAGGAGAGAAGGGGGCCTATGGTCCTCCGTATGGGCTTGTGGAGATGCTGCTGATTGAAGGTTAAGATTATCAGGGCAAGGGGATGGCAAGCGAGACCGTGAGGAGTGAGTGCTGCTTCCAAGCATACACTGCTGGATTAGTCTACCCTGATTTCTTAATTCTTCTACTAATTGTTGTAGGAGTGCAGTTTGAGCATCAGGAATGGGAGCTATTGGAGAGGTATGTGGGTGCTCAACATCAGGGGTTTGCACTCTCTCAGATCTGACAGGCGAGTGAGGTTGTGGAATGTCCTCCTGAATGTCTCCCTCCGTGGGCAATTCCAACTCCTCTGGCTCTTCCTCAGACTCATCCTCTTTCCAGGGTTGATAATGAGGACCAGTACCAGGAATATCTGCAGGATGGAACGGTTGTGGTTCTGGTGCTTCTGCTGTAGGTTGCGACCGCTGATGATGTTGTAGGATGAAATCATCATAACGTGCGGGGAGCTGAGCCTGGCGACGTGGGCGCTCATGCGGAGACAATGAGGGCAGGGAGTGACTAGACATATCCACTGATCATCAATGAGCTCCGGCTCGAAGGACCATGAAAAGGAGTAGGAGGATGCTTAGGTAGCTAGCTTGAACCCAATGGGGCTGTCAATAAGAACAGGTCCAGTCTAGTCACTCTGATGTTAAGGTCTTTATTTTCCTTCAAAAATCAGGCATTAGGTATGGGTGTGTATGCAGGGGTGTATGTGTGCGAGCGTGTGGTCTCTACAAAAAGGACAGAATTACAATGATTTGGTTAACAATAAACATAACATTGAATTCACAGGAGATAACGTAATTTAAACAATGCAGAAGGCCATCTACTCATACTATAAATCTCAAATACATATCTAAATAACATACGCAAGCAGGAAATACAGCAAAATAAACACACTTAGGACAAACTTAAGAAATACAGAATAATAGTTAAGTGTCAAACAAAAGTACTTACATGGTCAAATACACACACGCAGGAAATAAACAAAGGAAAAAGAACTCAGTCCTCTGCACAGTGCATCCATGTGCACCAGAATGAAGGTGCTGTGGGCACAGGTGCAATTTATAGTGTCCTAATTGGCTTGAGATCAGGGGGGTGGAGCTAGAGGTTTATCGTAAATTAACAAGCCAAGAGGGGTGTGGCACATGCTTGGCACCTTGAAGCTTAAGGACACATAGCTTTTCAACAATGTAGTTTATCCAGGGAATGGAGACAAGAATAAAACCAGAACGCTGCACCGGAACCTACTACTACTGGTCAATGACTTACCTGTGGAAGCTCCCACGATGACACCTTGATCGCCGAAACCTGGAAAACAGAGAAAGACAAGAAGTCTCTTATTTTGATATTCTGGCCCGGGAGTCGCATGCTTCCTCATACCAACAGAGGAGCTGTGAAGGAGCAGACATGACTCTCCCTGTCTTTTCATTTTATCCTGTTTTATCCTGTCTGACGGGCCTCCGGAGGCGGGGCCTGCAACACAATAATGATTAGTTAACACTGTTAAAATACATAATGTAGGCTAATACAAAATAAACAATTTATTTACATAACATGTAATTACAAATGCCTGCAAAGGGAGTCAAAGGCCTGGTAATTGCTTTTGCTACACTTAAAGAACAATCAAATCCTTTTTTAGCCTGTTGGCCAAACATTTAATTCAAATATTGACTTTATCTTCAATTTTTGGACAGCTTTTTGCTATAGATGACACAGCCTCTATAATTTCTTCAAGAAAAAAAAAAAAAAAATGTGGACATCACAACCCTTATAAAAATAAACCATGATTTTATTGTAGTAAAACGGCTTAATTTTTTTTGCATGATTTCTGAATGCTTGAAACTATAAAATCAGTTAGACAACTGTAGGCCTAATGAAGTCATAGCCATAAGTAACTGTTGAGAGCTGCTATTGTAATTTGTAGTACAATTTATTTATTTACCTTTTTATTTTATTAAAGTTATATTTTGACCCCTATTGTTTTTTTTTTAAATAATATTTGAGGAAGGGGGCACAACAATACAATCCTGCTTAGGGCACCCATTTGGCCACCATTTGATTTCTATCTGAATGGCTCCTTTTGAAAGAAAGTAACTGGTTTTTAGTAACTTTCTTTCTGGAAAGAAAGTAATGTGGTTTTGTGTCAGGCTCTAAAAAAAGCTAAGCTGACTTGAGGTGGTAATATAAAAACACATTAAAATAGCTAATAAAAATGGGGATCTGGATATATTCAGACCTTAATCTCAATTAGACCCAACAACTCATATGCCAGAAGCAAGTGCATATAGTTTAAATATAGTATTTTTGCTTACTATATATTTTAAGTTACTTTCTTTCAAAAGGAGCAATTCAGAAAGAAATCATAATACATGTTATCATTTTATATAATATTTTAATAGTAGAAACTGGTAACATGTACAATATACATGTTACAGGTACACCTGAATTTCAAAGAATTGTGCAAATAATCCTTAATATAAATAAAATCATACAACTTATTTCATATTGTGGAGGTCAATCTTAAACCGTAAATATATCATAATGGAAACATTACAGCAAGCAAAAGATAATTAAATAAACTCTTGTGGTTTCCGGTGTGAGGTAATAAACAAGGTTACAAATTAATGTTCTTAATGTCATTATGAATAATTGCTTTGGTGGCACGCATAATTACTGCCTATGTGCAATCAGAAAAATTAGGAAATGAAACTGAGAAAGTTTGTGCATTTTGCAGTGAAAAGCATGACACGTTTTCTTTCTGATCTTTGATAGAACTGGAAAATCCCACTGCTTAAAAAGAAATGCCTTCAGACCATGATAGTCAAAGATGAGCTAAATAAAGAAGTACACGCTATTTGACAATATAGAAAGTGAATGGAACATATAACTGTACATAATACATAAAATGTAAATATGGTGTGCAGTTTTGAGTTAAAGTTGGTTCTATTGCTTTAATTGTGCTTTATATGCAGCTGATGGAGATGAATAAAAACAAACCTGATAACTGTGATGTTCTCCACAGAATGAATGGAGTGCAGCTCGATATTTCTTTATACATGATATGTGAGGTCACTGAATATCAATAGCGCAAGACCACTTAAAAAGCAGAAGCCTTCAGTCATATTCAGATTGAATTGACTCGGATAACATATGTAATTATCACTTAAATTGTTCTGAACCGATGGGTTCCCCATATCCAGGTTAATAGATGTAGAGCTTTGTACAGTAGGTCTTTGTATGCCTGGTTAAACTGCCGGTTCATGGCTGCATACAGCAAAGGGTTAATGCAACTATTTAGCCAAGCAAGGTTTGAACAGAACATATGAATGACCTGTGGCGCATGGTTGGCCTTATCAGCGACATTCAGCAACAAAAATGGTGCAAAGCAAACTACAAAACACAAGAAAACTGTAAAGCACATTCGAGTTACATGCTTAAATTCACTGTCCTCTCTTGAGCCGGCAGCTGGAGTGGTCTTTATTGTTACCGGAGATGGTTTAGAAGACGTTTCTATGTCTTTTGGGGCATCTTGAATGGAGTTTTTTGGTTCTTTTTTTTTGGTTGTGTGGCCCTCAGATTTCTCCTCTGCTTTGTTCCTATTCTGCTCCTCTACTGCTTCATCATTACTGATCTCACAGCTTAGAGTTGTTGAAGCTCCATCACTGATTCCGCCGTCATCCATCACCGCTTCAGCTTCGGCCCACTTGCGTTTTGATGAGCGATGACTGAGCCTGTACTTCAGAAAAGCCTTGGCAGCTAAACACACCTTATGGTAGATGAGTAAGTAGAAAAGGCCCACACAACCCAAGCCCAAGGAGAAGTACAGGTAAAGCAGTACAGTGGTGTAAGGCCGCCCTTTACTGCGGTGAAAACTGCAGGTGCACACTTGCGGGGCAAACACATAGATGGGCCAAAGTGGGGCGAAACTGGCTATACCCAGTAGCCAGGATGAGATGAGGAGCACTGCCACTCCACGGCGGGACAGGATCAGACGGGCACAGTGAGAAGTGCGATGTGCAACAATCAAGTAACGGCTCATAGCGATGAGGCATAATGTTATAATGGACACGCTGTAGGACAGGAATAGAAGGAATCCAAACATCCGACACCACGTGGCTCCGCCTCTCCAGTGCAAGTGCAGGTATGAGTCAACAATGACCGGTTGGAGCATCATGCAGTAAAGAAGGTCAGCGAGGGCAAGGTTTACTATGAGAACATTGAAACGTGTCCTCAGGCTGGCATCAGTGGCAAAAGCGAGGACCGTCATAATATTCCCTATGGTTCCTACTAATGTCACACCCGATCCCAAGAGGACGCCAAAATAACGGTAGCCCTCTACAGTTGGGGACGCACAAGAAAAGGTATCATTTTTCAAAGGATCAGTGCTGTTCCACATCCTGAGGAGACACAAAACAGTAAATTAATCAAAAATCAATGCAATGTCACACATTTTTTATGTATTTTTTCAAGCATTATGTTTTATGTCTACATGTCACTTTAAGAGCCGCTTGGTTTCATTTTTCTTTCTGAAACTGAATGCCACAGTCTAAGGTCACTACATACCACATAGATTACCATCATAGATTTAGTTTGCTTAATTCTTAAGGAATTAAAGGGATATTTCTACACCAAAATAAAAATTCTGTCATCATTTACTCCCCCTCATGTTCTTCCAAACCTGTATGGCTATACAACCTTTATAACACAAAAGATGATATTTTGATGAACCAAACAATTTTGGTTACCATTTTCTTCCATTGAATGGACAAAACACCTATACATTTTTCAAAATATCTTCTTTTATGTTACACAGAAGAAAGAAAGTCATTTAGAATTACTTTATTTTCCCCACTATCCCTTTAAACTGTCTATCAGCACATTGGCTAAATATAAGCATATGAACACAAGGCCATTTTATCCTGCATTTATTTGGGGGTAATATTTCCACCAGCAATTATTAATGACATGAGGTATATTATAGGCCAATAGAAAACTAACAACACTACAAAACTAACAACAGTTCATTAGTAAAAGAAAAAAAAAATCTAGATATATTTTTTCCGTCAGTGGCTTACCTTGCAACAGCTGTGGCATCCATCCACTATGGTTTCCTCAAGTTTTTATAAACATACCTATACTTTGTTCTTTTTTGTTTTTAGCACAATTTTTTCATATGTCTCAGTTTTCTGTTTTGTCAGATAGACCCTACAGCCACGACTCCATTGTCTCCTTTAGTCTCATAACTGGTACTGATGGTTTAACACAACATGTTATGTGCTTGAGACATCTGATTAAATGTGAGGTCTCTGTGAGCAGGGCCGGTTTTGTGCCCAATTCTGACCCCCGCCAGATTTTTAGGTGTGGGGGAGGGGGTTAGGATTAAGGGTGGGGTTAGGATTAGGCAAAAATGGACACAACACCGGTGCTTTCGGTTTCAGAGAATACGTGAATATCTGTTTTTAAGTTTTCCGGACATGCAAGTGAAACCAAGTGGAACCCCTGATCTATAATATAGATAGATCAGTGAGTGGAACTGATAATTTCAGTTCACGCTCCTTGCATATCAACAGGTTTATATATATATATATATATATATATATATATATATATATATATATATATATATATATATATATATATATATATATGTATAAAGGTAAATATATTTCCAGCGTTGAGGCTTTCAAGAAACTGTGCCGAGGCGATATCTGGTGGTCAGACTTGGTTTTTTCACCAAATGTAACAAAAACATCGCGGAACAGAGGATGGGTTGAGAAAAGTTTTGAATCTATGTCAACTCGTGTCATGCGTAGTCCGGTCAACGTATTTACATATTGATAAATAATATAAAATATACAAGTGTGTGATTATAATTAATAATTGACGCGAGTAGCGGCAAAGCTATTTTGGGTGAGCTGTTCGGAGTCCCAGAGCTGAGAGCCATAACGGACACAAACAGTTCTGTCGCTGAAGAACTGAAATGTAACCAAAGAAATTAAGATCCATATTACAACGTTATTGCTTCGGCCAAACGTGCTCCATGAGATGTCGTTCAGCGGACCCTTACCTTTCTAACTAAACCGGGATTTACAGCAGTGGATGTGTTTATGACTCGTTATAACTACGAATCTGGTATGTACAGCGTTTCCATAGGGATAGTTTTTAAGGGGTGTTCAGGACGCCCGCGTTCTGGTGCTGGCTAACAGGATAAACTATAAAAATAATATTAACTAATCTTTATCATTACAAAAGTTAATCAGCGACTATAGAGTAGTGAAGTGAGTTCTCCTTTTTATTTTGTTCTTTGATTTACATCAATGACACTTCAGATTTCACTTTAAAAGCAGCGCTATCTCTTTAAACCTGATGCACACGTGGCAGATAAGAGATTTTACCATCATTTAGGATTCACTTAAGGCCGTGTTTACGATGTTATTCGCAATAACCGCATCATTTTCATATAACTGGCTGCGTTTTTGTCTGCTGATGCGGCTCAGCAGTGAATGTGGAAAGTTAAACGCACAGCCTTTCTAACTCCATTTGACAATCAAGTACGGTCATTATATGAATTTAAACCAAAGTTGTGGATATCTCATAATCCCGTCACATGAGCGCTTTTCCGTGAGTGTATTCCTTTTCTTTTTCGGCTGTGAAACAACGGCCCGTGCCATGTTGACACCTTGTGGACAGTACTAACAACTAATTAGAGCAAAACAATTCAAGGCGTGTGTACGACTCCCGAGACGGATAAAGATGATTGGCGGGCCGCCAATTGAATAGCCCTGCTTTAGAGCATGATAAAGTGCAATAGAGGTCTGACATTCAGTTTCTGTCTGGTATGGAGGTTATGTTATTCTAAACCATTGTACTGAATCTTATATAAGTGAACACACACACACACACTCACAACCAAGTCAATGTAAAGTAAAACTCAAGAGTCATGCGAAGCCCCGATTTTTTTTTCAAACCAGCTGTCTCGAACTCCCAATACTGCATGACGTTGGAAGTTTCAAACGGTCATCAATCACGTGGTATTGTGATTTCGATACATTAATCAACACAACTGAATCGGAGCGTCGGAGCTTTGGTATCAATCGTCCCATCACTAGATCGCATTCGCCACACGGGTGCCTGCGAATTCTTCTTTGAGGTAAATAAAAGTTTTACTGGTTATGTTTAATGTAATACTTTTTAAAAGTGTGATATTTTGTATAATCGGGTGTATAAAAATATTTTGTGTAGATGGCAATGATGGTTCGTCGTAGCTAGGTATGAGATATAGCCTATATGAAGTGTATATTTGTTTTATATTGTGCTGTCCTTTTCATTGTGTTGTAAATGTATTGAAATGTGTATTTTTGTATTTATGATATTTGATGTGTTATTATTATTATTTAGCCCATTAATAGTGTTGGTGGTTTTAAAAATGTTTTTGAATGTTATAGCACAATAATGAAAGTTTTTTTCTGTCTCTGCTGTTTTTGGAGCTGGCCTTTGTTGGCTATTTTGAATTACAAGTTAACTCCGATGTAAATTTTTGCACATTTGCACGTGGGGTGGGGTGGGGCGGAACCCTTCCAGTATCAACTTGCTTCCAAGTAAGCCTATTGTCTGTTCTATAACTTTTGATGAGTTGATAATAAATTATGATTACAAGGATGATTGGGATGGAGAAATTTATTGCTGGTCATAGATCGGGTTTAAATATACATTTACACAACTAAAGATTATATCAACCAAAAAACTGTGTAACTGTGTATCGTTCTCTTTAGGTTCCTTCTAATAAATGAGTAAGAAGCATTTAAAACAATAAACCGAGAATACGCACTGTTGCTCAATATTTAATTACAGCTTCAGATTCATAATATTTTAATTTGCTACAAGCAGGATACACAAGAAGCACGTTCAACGCTGACACACAGTCAGTTTTCATGATAATAATAATCATATACAGTAACCGTTAGCATGTCTGCGATTAATGTGCACCATGAAAAACATTTTAGGGGGCCAAAGGCAGTCCTCGGCCTTTGACTAATGGGTAAGTCCGCCCCTGATGTGGACCTCAGAGAACACTAAGAAACAATAAAAAAAAGGCAGTTCATGACCCCTTTGAAGAAGTAACCACTCATTTGTCAGCAGATATTCATAAATGTTCAAATCAATTTTAAACATTAGGTAATTATATCACCTTTTTTTATATAAGAAAAGACAAATGCTTAAACAAAGGAAAAAAGTTGCCCATGCCTACAATTGACACTAAATAATGACATGCTAGAAATTGAAAGAGGAAACAAAAAGAGATGAGGATTCTACTAATTGAGTGAGGTAAGCACTGTTAGACATACAAGTATGTTGAACATAAACAATATGCATTTACAGCCCTGAGTGAAGTCAGTGCAGCAGTTCTTTGACTGTTGCTCATTCCTGACTGCGCAACTCATCCAAAGTGGTACTGAAGTAAAATCTCCAAAGATCATCTGATTTATGTGCAAGTGACATGATTTTAAGCATGTGATCAAATAATCCATGGAATTATGAGACACCTCACACTGCAGAGACACAAAAACAAAAATATAAGTCATGAGAATGAGCAAGAAAGAGTTAATTTTGGTCTATAATTTTTGGAAATTTAAAGTATATGTTTAATGTATTTTATGGTGTGCAGTAATTAAAAATTACGTATTTAGGTATGTAAAATGTATGCATATTTGTATATCTGCATTATGTACCAAAATGTGAAAGCATGTGGCATTGATTTTAAAGAAACACTTTTGAAGTAAGACATTTCATGAAGAACTGGTAACACTTTAAAAACATTGACTTTATACATCCATTCACAATGAGACTATCCAATTAAACATGATTTTAAAAAATGCTAAAAGCAAAAAAGTGAAGCAAGCTAAGAAAAATGACTAGCATAATTTGTTTGCAGACGCCAAATGATGTGATATTTTGTTTCTAATGCAACAAAAAAATTTATATTTTTAAACATCTGTAAGTATTACTGAAATGAGTGTGTTTGGACTTACAGGCACAAAGCTGTCTATAATCTTTGCAGCAGTTTAAAATGCAGTTAGTATTGCAGTTGCAGCGGAAGTTACTGTTGTACTTCTCATTACATCTCCCGCTACAGGAGGTTGAGGCTGCACATACAAACCAGCATTAGTCAAACAAGTATCCTCTGTTAATTGTGTATAAGCTGTGTAGGTGTCTGAGAGAATGTTTTACTTAGGCTGGCAGAGCATGAGTTTGAGGGACTGAAGGTGACAAATCCAGGCAGGTTTTGTCCCAGGTTGTTTGTGATCCAACTCTGATATCGAGACACACTGGTGTAAACTCCAGGAGAGTTGGGCCTGGCACAGCCGTAACCCCAGCTAGTGATACCAGACTGAACCCACACTGTACACTGCTTACTCACCATCGGACCACCAGAATCCCCCTATAGAGAGGGACAGAAAAAGAGAGATAGGAGGTTTTTATTATTATTATTATTATTATTATTAGGATAGTAATTTTAACAGTAAAAGACTAAAAAATGCTCATGTAAAAACCTGTTAATTGGTTAATGGTAAGCTTTATATGTTGAAAACTGTAAACTAATGCAGGTGTCTTAACCGGACGGCCATGGCCCACTAGGGGATTCTCCAGGGGGCCACAAGATAACAGGTAATTCATTTCAACATATTCTATAATTCAGAAATTGTATGATTTATAGGTTAATTAAAAAAAATAAAAATAAAAAACAACAGCACCACCACCTCTCTTGTGCATATTCTGTGATTGTTTAGGAGCAGGTCAAGCTGTTTCTAATTCACTTCTAATTCACTGTGTGAAATTCAGACTGAACAGCAGCTCATATGCAGGAGCATTTGAAAGCAAACATCAGCTCTCGGTTGGATAAAGCAAAGCAATGTTGCGCTAGTAAAGTTTTGATGGATGATGATTGTAATCAAGCTAAAGGCTATTACAGAAGTAATCCTGACATACAGGAATCATACTTTAGGTGTGTGTTTGTTATTATTGATGAGGAAACAAACAGTATTTATGCTCTCAATGCACAGATCACTATAACATTGTATTTCTGAATTAACACATGTCAAAATGAATGTACTCAGAGTGTTTTTATCGTGGATGCTGGCAGATGAAGTGTGCTTTGGAGGAGTTGGTGAAGATCAGTGATGTTTGTATGGGTACAAGTCACTCCAAACACAGACATGATTGCTTGTAACAGAGGAACGGTTCACTGATTGATGTCAACTCACATTTAGATAGTATTTATCCTCAATAGACAATGTGAATGCAAACAATTTACAATAGGTCTTGTAGTATGTTATACGGTAGCTTTACATGCTTCGATGTGTGCCAATATTCTGTTTGTTCATTGTACCTGGCAGGTGTCTATGCCTCCCTGTATTAAACCAGCACACATCATGTTGCTAGTAACAGATCCAGAACCCATCAGATTATTACATTGAACATTGTCGACCACTGGAATCATAGTCTCCTGCAGAATCCCAGGAGAAGGAAGGCTCACTGAACACCAAAAACACAATCATTAATGAATGATTTTAGGAGTAAATGCATTATGAATTAATGGGTTTGCATGTGTTTGTACCTCCAGATTGAATATCTCCCCAGCCTGTGATCCAGCTGCTGGTGCCAGAAGGGAAGACGCTGTTCTGGGCTGCCAGGCACACGGGTCTAATGTAGTTATTAAAGGAGACTGTGGAGGACAGCCGGAGCAGAGCAATGTCATTGTCGTTTGTGTTGCTGTTATAAGAGGGGTGAACGATTATCGTTCTCACGGTTCTTCTGATCTCATTGGCATTGACTCCCTGCTGTGTCCTCCTTCCCAAATACACAAGCAGACTGGATGTGCTGACACTAAATACAGTCAGAGAATGTGAACAATTTTGCAGTGTCATCTGACATAATTTGGTATTTTGGCATTTGGTAAAATTGACTTAAATGTCTTTGAATGCCAAAGGTTTACATTGCATTTGAATGTCAAGCATGACATGTCTTTTCAGTCTTTTTCCCAATTAAAACAAAGCTGTTGCATATGTGTGTTTAGGTGAATCTTACCCAGGTAAACAGTGAGCTGCTGTCAGCACCCATTCGTTGTTGATGAGGGAGCCTCCACAAAAGTGATATCCAGAATGCTGCAGACTGACCTGCCACGGCCAAGACCCATCAGGTGCGTTCACACCACCAACAATACGGGTGTTTAGAGGAGCTTGTCCACAAACTATGAGAAAGAGATCAGAGATTATTCAGTATTTTAGAATTTCTACTATATGACTTGATGTTGACATATGAATGAGAGGAGCTCTTACCAATCAACTGAGAAAGTGAACCTGCAAGGGAAGAAATAAAGTGCACATTAGAAAAATGTTATCTTCATGTTTTCTTTATAATGACCCTGCACACATTATTGCATTATTGCACTAATAATGGTAGATTCAGTTAACAGTTTAGTTGGTGGGCATAACTTTTTGGTAAGTTTGGAATATATTTAGTAGTCGTTGCTGAATATTCATCTTTTCCATGATATAATTTAAAAATACTTTTCAGTTATTTAATAATATTTAAATAAAAAAAGTTATTTTAAATTATTTTATTTCACAGTATTTCACATTTCAAATTTTTCACTTTTTGTAAAATCCATAAATCCAGCACTCTTTTTTCAAACACATAAAAAATCTTAATTATTCCAAACTTTTGACTGGTAGTGTATTTTTTGACATGACATCACAACAGTGTTTCTTGCACCAGCGCTCTTCACATGCTTCATTGATGCTTGCATATAGAACAGCCACAGACTCAGCACCCCTCTATTTCCACTCACTATTACGAATCTACTAGCTAGTGAGCGACGCCTCGTGGTACCTTCACAGAGAGGCTCAAAATCACTTTCCAGAACATTCTCGTTCACCATTCCTGGCTGGTGGAATGATCTTCCCAGCCCTATCCAGAATGCTGAATCCCTGACAATCCCTGAAAACCCATCTCTTTCTAAACTACTTTCTAAAATTCTAGATTTGTACTTATTTGAACAATGTCTGAAACTTGGTATTACAAGCACTTTCTGTGTCTGTTTGCCTCTTTAAGAATAATCACTTTATGCATCTCCTGATTGTAAGTCGCTTTGGATAATAGCGTGTGCAAAATGACTAAATGTAAATGCAAGTACAAGAACCGACTCCTAAGAGTAATTTATTTGTGAATCTGATTACACAGCAACCTGTTTAGTCTGATTGATGAACAAATGATTCTTACAAGTCGGCTCTTTTCATAAAACATTAAATATGAGTCACTACGAATCAACATATGATACTGGACTGCAAGTTTCATGTCATATTATTTTAACAAAGCATTTGTTCCCTTTGTATTATTTCTTTGTTCATGGTTATCCTTACCGTAATAGATGTATCATGAGACCTTACCTTTGGCACATATGAGCAGGGTCATTGTGACGCATGTTAATCTCCACATCTTCACACAGTCCCTCTGTTTGCTAGCAGAATGAATGCTGCAGGTAATTTTGTTCTCTGAGACTCTTCCAGTCCCTTTTATATAGTTGTGCTTCTCGGTTTACTCTTCTCATCCGTCACTCACCTGCCCACTTCTTTTCTCTTTATGCTCCTCCTCCATTTTTGTCATTCTCTTTCAATCTTCATATTCTTTTTAGTATGAAAAGCTGTCAAGCACATAGCCAATCACTTCACTGAGAACATTTTTACAGAGTTTGTACTTATTGTTAATTAATTGCAGGTATATTTGAGCAGTCATGATAAATACAAACTCCTATGAGGTCATTGTTAGAGAAGTCACAGAGATATTACATTGTAGTAAATAGTGAATGATTAGCTTTTTTACTTATTTGATATCATGTGGTATTTGAACTTTCAGCAGAATTTCAAACTGGCCCTACAAGTTAATTTACATTGAAAAACATAAAGAAAAATATGGAATGGCAGAAGGAATTGAATCTTAAATGTTTCACATTGAATTTTAATGTCAAGCATGACATGTCCTTTTTCAGTCCTTTTTTCTTTTAGTCTGACTTTCTTTCCTGCTTGCTTCATTTCTTTTAGAAACCCTTTAGAAAGTAAGACACAGACAGTGTGTTACTTTTGACAACTTATTGTCAGATGGCAGCAACAATTACTCATAATAAAAGACATACACAGGATAGGTGTATCAGTGTGTGTGTGTTTAGATTTTTTTTTTTTTTTTACATTTTAGGAGTTTTACTTGAAGGCAGAATTATTTATAATAAGATTATTGAAGTTAGCCAAAGATTAAACTTAAGCTGTAAAGCTTGCAATGTTTCTTTAACATAGGGACACCAATTGTGTGCTTAAGAATATTTGTGTTAGATTTATATTGCTCTTTTATGTTTGGCCTTTACAATGGGATCGCTTTTATGTTTTTTTGTGATTGTTTAGTGGCTGTGTAGACGTGATCAGGCTGGCTCTCAGGTTCTGCTCCACTTCTCTCACCTCTCTCATCTCTCTCAGATCTCAAGATCCAGCAAAATGAAGAATACAGAATCCTGAAAACTGGTCTTAGAATATGCCTTTTGTCAGCCTAACATTGAATTGTCTTTAAATTTGCTCATTAATCAGGGATCTGAAGGCTTCAGAGCTGACCAGAACACTAAAAATAGGACACATCAAACAGAGAATTACTTGTTTGTGAATCAGCCTTTATTTAAAGGGGTCATATGACATTGCTAAAAAAGAACATTATTTGGTGTATTTGGTGTAATGAAATGTGTTTATGCTGTACATTATTGTTTCTCCTCTATGCCCCACCTTTCTGAAACACGTTGAAAAGCGAGGTGTGCTCTGATTGGCCAGCTTTCCAGTGCCTTGTGATTGGCCAAATACCTCAAGCGTGTTAGAAATGTTACGCCCCTTAACACTGTGATGCCATCTCCCGGCATGGCGAGACAAAAACAATAAAACAAATTACAAACGAGGCATTTGTTGCATCCAGTGGGGACATATTTATGAATTATAATGAGTTAAGCTGTCTTTTTACACGTTGCGTTGCATATCACGCAGAGTAAACATATAACCATGTCTGCATTTGTAATCAGAGAAACTCGTGTTTGAATCATCAGTGGTAAATTCTTTAAATATGAAAACGTACTTACAGACTGTGAGTCAGAACAGCCGACATTGTAGTCTTCTCTCCCAGGTTCAGGAAACGGTCCTCCGTAAAATGCGTTGCACACACACACAATTCTTTACAAATTTTTTGTAAATACAATTTAACCACTGATTTCTAGTCTTGTCCTTTTTTGGAAGGCCAAACAAAGTAGCTTTGCTTTCAACAACAAAACACACAGCATCTCCACAACATGGTGGTGGCGGCAACAATACTGCAGCGGGAATAAAAGTTACATCTTCTTTCTTTGAGTAAGCATTAAATCTTCCCACACAGTGACGTAGACGTGGGGGCGTTTAAACAAGTCATTTAGGAGGGCTTGGACTAGTCTTAACTTTTATAAAAGAATATCTCTTTGGGTTTAAGACTTTAGTCTTTGCAACTTTAGGGATCCTATCTATTCATGAACAGCTTGTAACACTCCAAAGATAAAGGAAAACATGAAATTGCATCATATGACCCCTTTAAGTTCTTCGTTCAAGGGCACAAGGACTAAACAGGATTTCGGAAATGTGCTAAGTTCTTAGTGTTACTTTAATATGGTTTAAAAACCATTCTATTTTTTTAAAAAAAATCAGTTTATTTCAAGGAAATATGTCAAGTACAAATTCAAATGATTATTTTTTCAAACATGACATTAATTCATAAAAAAATTAAGATATATTTGATTTGGCAGACAGTTTTCTACAAATATTAATAAGCAGTATAGCAGTTTTGTTCAAAAGTTTCAAGAATTTCATTTTAAAGAGGCTTTTTTATGTTATGATATGAAGAAGTCATTATGAATGGCATTTTTATGTATTTTGATTAATACATAATTTTATTCACTTCATTATTATTTTCACAAGAAAGTGTTAGTACAAAAATCAAAACTGTTCACACTTGTATCATATCTCATTATTTCTAAAGCTGATTACATACTTTCATTACAGCCACACATATTTTCTTTCCTCATTTTCTTTCCTTACCTAAGACGAACTTCTATTACTGGTTGATAGATAATAAAGTTTTTTGAACTGAATTGAATTGAATTGAATAATATTTTTTAAAAAGACAGATCATTGTATTACGTAACCAGAACATTTGGTTTAATCACCAGAACACAACAGTATGATTCTTTCGGTTTAACAGTCAGTTATTTAACTAGCAAAAAATGCAAGACACTTTTCAAATCACCCTTTAGTACAGACCATGGTTAAATTGAATTCAATTTACTGGTATTACTATATTTGTGGGGACATTTGGTCCCCATGACATAAGGAGTACCAAGATGACACACTCACACTTTGTGCAAATTTTGGTTATAAAGTGAAACAAATCACTTATACAGTAATTATCTTGTTATATTAAATCATTTGTTTTGGAAATTGCAAGAAATCTATAGACATGTAATTTGTGTTTTCTGTAACATAATTAAAAAATATGCTGAAATATTTGGGGGGAAAAAGTGCATTTTTATGATCTGTTGTGAGATTGTTTAGAAAACTTTCTTGTGAAAAGCACTCCAGAGCAATCAAAAAAAAAAAAAAAAAAAATCCAAAGACAAACATTGTCATTTATTAAGCACCCGTAATGCAGTATTCATTCAAACCTGGAATTTTAAATCTTACTTCCAAAATGCATCAAAACATAACAGAAAAAGTGGCATATCTCAAAACAAGATTATCTCCTATACATCAAAACCCTTTGTCAATCATAAAACAGTGACTTTAAAGGTAGCATTACAAGGTGCGTTTTTTTTCTTTTAAGTGTTTTGATTATGTGCCAAACCCAAATTCTTTTACTACATACTAGGACAGGTTTGAGATATTGGCCAAGGGCTGGTGATCAGAAGGCTGCTGGGTAAAGGAGCTATAGCTCAGGTTGCTGCAGAGGGTTTTCTATATCAATAATACTGTTAATTGCTTTGGATAAAAGCATCTTATATGACTACTTGCTTAGTAACTAGAGCACGAATGGCATCATTTTATTGTGTAGGATTCACTGCAGGACGTTACAAGAATAATTCAGTTTAAGTTGCATAATTTGCAGTTCTTATAAAAATAAATCAGAAATTTTGTATTGTACATATTTACAGAGTAATTTCAGGATATTAAGACTGAGAACCTACAAAACTCCTTAACCCAGTTCATGTCAATGTGGTACATATGCAATGACTCTGTTACAATGATACGAAGGAATTTCACAGGAATTTCAAAATAGCAAGTCATTATGTGGAAAAGGTCCCCTAAATAAGTACCTCAGGACCTTCAAGATTATATACTGCACAAGGATGTAAACTACACAGTAAGACATTACAAACGTTAAGTCTTTATGTAACATCACACGTGTACCAGGTAACTATAATTGAGTGTACATACAACTATTTGAGGAAAGGATGGAGATTTATTAAGCAATTGTGATGAGTGGGGCGGGGCCGAGAGCCGTGGGAACAGGAGCAAGGCTGGTGGAGTGATTGGAGATGAACGACACCTGTTCGACCCACCGGTCTCGAGTCCCACGGAGGAGATGGAAGGATATAAAACAGGAGCGACGACAGTGAAGGACGAGAGAGGACAAGGCCTGGGCTTTAGTTTGTGTTTTGATTTTTATTTGTGCGCTACAGTCGTCCGCGAGGGGCTGTTGCGCTGTTTTATTTTGTTTTATTTGTTTATTTTGTAATTAAAGTTTCAATTTGATTGTCCGCCGGTTCCCGCCTCCTTCTTCCCGATGATTAGGAAGGTTTTATCATTACAGCAATGTTTATACTCTGGGATCTAGAGATAGAAATGTCATATTGTGTTTTGTACTGTTAAAAATGTCACTTTCTGATGTCAGATAAATGAACACTCTTCTGACAGGACACTTCATGACAAATTGGTTTTGACGCTGTTAGTCATGAATCCTTTTCACTTGAACTGACTAAAATATTACCCTTTCAGCCATTTCAGAACACATACATACATACAGTACATACATATATAAAGATATACTTAATATAAAGATATTATAAAATCACTAAAAGAATAACAAATATTGAAATGATGCTTCAATGTTTAAATCTACATTGAAGTCCTGATCATTCTGTTTTGCAATAAAGATTCAGGCTACTAACCAAATGAATAAACATAGACATAAAATACAGATTTTATGAGTATTTCCAACTGTCCCCAGCATCTTTCACCACCTATCTTCCCTGCTAGCAATGGCCCTGGTTAAAATATTCACATGGCGGAATAAATGATATAGGATTATATTCACAATAAAAAGTTATGTAACTTCCTATACTGAGTTAATAGTTTAGTCAATTGAGTCGATTTCTATAGCTTACTACTTCCTTATTAAAGACCATGATCTTATCCTGAATTATAACTTTCCAAAAAGCTCCTCCTCTACTAACTCAGCCATTAACCCTCTTTTCAAAACTTTAACAGCTATTGTAGTGAAAATCTGGGTGGCAGCGGTCCTTTGTGGCCTGTGGCTTGTTGGTTTATTGTTAGTGAGATGTTACGTGCAGGAGCTGTAGTGATGATTTATTATCTCCTCGTTCCTACCTTGAAATTTAATACAGCAGCGATATTTGCTGATGTATAGCCTATTGAAGGTAAACTGAAGTTTAATTTTATGACATTTTTAATAATGGTGGGACACTACACAACATCATTTACTGAACCTTTTTATTGTATGTTTTTAAGTTCCCCAATGACTTTTAGATGTATTTAACATTGTAATACAACAGGATTTTGTTTCTACTTAAAAAATGTATATGATCTTTTTTATTATTACTAGTTAATCAGTGCTGTTCATCATAGGCAAGGCTGAATTTATCATACTTTGAAAAACAAACTTTCTTTTCGTTTGTTTGTGTGTGTGGATGTGTAACATAAAGAGTAAATGTTTTATTAGAAACATGACATCTATGCTCGTTTTGAACAAGTCAGTCAATTTCATCAAAGCAGTCCCTCTATGGAATTACATTTGGTTCAATAAAAATGAACGTAACTTTATAAAACTGAACATAACTTTTTTTTAGAAACTATCAAAAATATGCCATTACAAAAGAAGAAAAACACAATGAAAATGAAAAAAAATTAACTCAGTCGCACAAATTTAACAGGCTCTTCAAATATGCTTCATTCTTTGTTAATGTTTTTTTAAAGATTAATTTTCGCTAATCGTGGATTCTGAATGCATTGCCACGGATTTCGCTTATGATTCGCAGTTTTTCGTTTGGTGTTTTGACACAAACCTCTCGTGGGGGCTGGCTTAACAGTGATCTACTCTGATTGGATAGTGAGCTTTTGATGGACAGGTGCTCTCTGAACGGTAAGTACAGACGTCACTCAAGCCCCTTTCACACTGCACGTCGGACCCGGCAAATTGCCAGAACATTGCCGGGTCGCCTTCTGTGTGAAAGCAAACACGTCCCGGGATTGATTCCGGAATTGAACCCGGGTCGGGGACATTGCCGGGTTCAGTCCCGGAATGAGCGCTGTGTGAACAAAAGCCAGATCTAATGCCATGTCGAAGTGATGACACACATTATCGCGCGACTCTTTTACTGGCTGTTTTGAAGGAAGATCAACGTTCGTGACAAAAAATATGTGCAAACTGTCACGGCTTACGCTGCTGGAAGGAACACGGAGCCGAGGGATAAACGAAACAAGGATTTATTAAATAAAACATAGGCAAGGTAAGAAGCAAATAACAGGTGGCAAGTAACAGGTAACAAGTGGACGAGTAGACGAGTAGACCCGACAAAACAGAACTGAAAGGACAAGGCTTTTATACAAAGGATAATAGGGAAAACACAGGTGGATGGAATGACTAAATTAACACAGACATGGAACACATGCGGAAATGACTAGACACACCTGGGAACTAATCAAACCACATAGAGACAGAAACTGGGTCACAGGGGCAAAAAACACACAAAATGAGTCCAGGTGCGTGACACAAACTGTAATGAAGCTAGGGCTGGACGATTATGGCCTAAAGTCAAAACCTCGATTAATTGAACATTTTCCCTCGATTATGATTAATGAACGATTATTTTGTTTCTGTTTACAACCCGAATTCCGGAAAAGTTGGGACGTTTTTTAAATTTTAATAAAATGAAAACTAAAAGACTTTCAAATCACATGAGCCAATATTTTATTCACAATAGAACATAGATAACATAGCAAATTAAACTGAGAAAGTTTACAATTTTATGCACAAAATGAGCTCATTTCAATTTTGATTTCTGCTACAAGTCTCAAAATAGTTGGGACGGGGCATGTTTACCATGGTGTAGCATCTCCTTTTCTTTTCAAAACAGTTTGAAGACGTCTGGGCATTGAGGCTATGAGTTGCTGGAGTTTTGCTGTTGGAATTTGGTCCCATTCTTGCCTTATATAGATTTCCAGCTGCTGAAGAGTTCGTGGTCGTCTTTGGCATATTTTTCATTTAATGATGCGCCAAATGTTCTCTATAGGTGAAAGATCTGGACTGCAGGCAGGCCAGGTTAGCACCCGGACTCTTCTACGACGAAGCCATGCTGTTGTTATAGCTGCAGTATGTGGTTTTGCATTGTCCTGCTGAAATAAACAAGGCCTTCCCTGAAATAGACGTTGTTTGGAGGGAAGCATATGTTGCTCTAAAACCTTTATATACCTTTCGGCATTCACAGAGCCTTCCAAAACATGCAAGCTGCCCATACCATATGCACTTATGCACCCCCATACCATCAGAGATGCTGGCTTTTGAACTGAACGCTGATAACATGCTGGAAGGTCTCCCTCCTCTTTAGCCCGGAGGACACGGCGTCCGTGATTTCCAACAAGAATGTCAAATTTGGACTCGTCTGACCATAAAACACTATTCCACTTTGAAATAATCCATTTTAAATGAGCGTTGGCCCACAGGACACGACGGCGCTTCTGGACCATGTTCACATATGGCTTCCTTTTTGCATGATAGAGCTTTAGTTGGCATCTGCTGATGGCACAGCGGATTGTGTTTACCGACAGTGGTTTCTGAAAGTATTCCTGGGCCCATTTAGTAATGTCATTGACACAATCATGCCGATGAGTGATGCAGTGTCGTCTGAGAGCCCGAAGACCACGGGCATCCAATAAAGGTCTCCGGCCTTGTCCCTTACGCACAGAGATTTATCCAGTTTCTCTGAATCTTTTGATGATGTTATGCACTGTAGATGATGAGATTTGCAAAGCCTTTGCAATTTGACGTTGAGGAACATTGTTTTTAAAGTTTTTCACAATTTTTTTACGCAGTCTTTCACAGATTGGAGAGCCTCTGCCCATCCTTACTTCTGAGAGACTCTGCTTCTCTAAGACAAAGCTTTTATAGCTAATCATGTTACAGACCTGATATCAATTAACTTAATCAATCACTAGATGTTCTCCCAGCTGAATCTTTTCAAAACTGCTTGCTTTTTTAGCCATTTGTTGCCCCCGTGCCAACTTTTTTGAGACCTGTAGCAGGCATTAAATTTTAAATGAGCTAATTAAGTGGATAAAAGTGTAAAATTTCTCAGTGTAAACATTTGCTACGTTATCTATGTTCTATTGTGAATAAAATATTGGCTCATGTGATTTGAAATTCCTTTAGTTTTCATTTTATTAAAATTTAAAAAACGTCCCAACTTTTCCGGAATTCGGGTTGTAGTTTTTTTGCCCTCATAGTTCACTTTAAGGTTTGTAAGGTAAACAGGGCCATAGTTGGGGTTTGCGGGGCCCCGGTTCAGGTTGTACCAGTGGGCCCTGTTTGAAAATGTTTAATTTGTATGTTCCTTCAGTTTATTTGTTCATCAACATGCCTGCCACGTCCCAGAATGCAACGCGGCGCCCAAGCCCTATAAGGCACGGTCACTTTAAGAGACAATGAATGCATCCAATATAATACACATACGATTTTTTTTTCTCAACTGTTTACTTTAACTTAAGACATAAGTGACAGTTTTTTTTCGAACATACTATCCAAGATGGGTATTTTCACGTATTTTTATATATTTGTCGGTACAAGAGCAAAAACAGACAAATTTGGTGTTCAAGTGTTTTGAGACGCCTCTCTCTGCGTGAGCCGAACACCATAGCAGCATTATGTCAACTGTCCTGAGCGTCTTTTTAGACTGGCCTCAGCCAGACGGTTGAGATCGACTATTAAAGGTGGGATATTTTTTCTTATTGAAAGAACGATCATAGCTCACTATCAGCAGTTATTTTATCTATGTTCGTAACATTTCTTACATATTATTGCTCGGTGTAAGAGATAAATAAAAATTAAAGGTAAACAGTACCAGTACGAGTGATTGCGTGTGTGAATTAGTCATACCGTCTCTATATTATTGTGAAACTGGGGGTTGTAAATAGCCTAGTTCCTTCAAACGTAGAAAAATATCCTATAATAATTTTTGAGATTCTAAGATACTTTAGTGATAAATCACAGGACAGGGCTGACAACTGCGTTCCTCTGTGCGCGCGATCTTCACAGCTATGAGTTTTCATGCCATAATGCAGCTGCGTGAACATGGTAGCTCGATATAATAATACACATCCGATCGTCTAATCGCTTGAACGTCCAAACCATAAAACAAATACAACTGACAAAGTTTAGTGAAGACTGAAGGCTCACCGCTCGCGCGCCATCACTGTGTGTTGAACCAGCGTTCACCTCCTTGTTTTGCTTTTATGCCACTGACTGGCAGAATCATGTGGCTACACACACTTTTAAGGGGGAAGTATTAACAGGAAATAATCAAAATAACCGACATGGGAAAATTACGTCGGTTAGAGGTTCTAAATTTCGGTTTCGATTACTTTTTACTTTTTACGTCCAGCCCTAAATGAAGCAGAGATGAGTTTGTTCCGCGCTGACGCTGAGATCGTTTACTAGCTTGAGTGAAAGTATATTGTGCCTAGTGTTTTCGCTCGTACATTACACGTCACGCCCTGATGTCACGTGTCGTTATGGGATCTTTATGGGTCCTGTGTTAAAGCATGCACATATCCCGGGTAATCACTGGCAGTGTGAAAGTGCAAAATCTAGTGACCCGTGAACAATTGCCGGAACACTTTACCCGTGTATTTGCCGGAATCGCAGTGTGAAAGGGGCTTCTGTGGCACGCATATTGGAAAGCTCTCGCTGTGATTAAATCTGGTCTCTGCCGCAAAAATTCTTTTTCACAGACAAGTGAAATAAATTTCTTTTAATCTCATACACAGGTCCTAATGGAAAACTATTTGAATTAGGGCTGCAACTAACGATTATTTTGATAATCGATTAATCTGTCAATTATTTTTACGATTAATCGATTAATCGGTTTATGTACTTATATTTTAGTTTTTCCCATTTTTTCCCCAAGTAAATTATTAATAAATGGTCTTTATCATTCAGCATAGATTTAAGAGATTTTAACCATTTTGCACTGTCATATCCTCATCAAAAATATACCTGGAGTTGTTTTATTGTGTTAGTAATCCTTTGTCGAACTCTTCTGCAATCAGAACACTGACCCATACTCTAGCAAATTTCACAAGGAGATTTCAAATAATGTTTTCACCATGGCAGTCCTTAGAGCTCCTAAAGTAGTTTAACATCCCGAACAAAGCTTATTAAGGAATCTTTCAGAACATATTTTCACGAAGAATAAGGATAAAACAGAATAAAATTGCAGTGCATTGTATTTTATTATATACTGGGAAACAGCTTTATAGCTTATGCTGTGAAATTGTAAACAATCCTTCGAATAAAGTGCCAATGGCATGAAACCTGAATGGAACTCACAATTTAAAGTAAAATCCATCAGAAGGTTGTCCAGAAAAAAAAAATAGGACACACACAAAAAAACTGCTGTGTGAAAAAGAGCAGTGAATAATACTTAGAAAAAAAAGTGCATTTCAAATATCTACATTTACCTCTCTCATTCAGTCATAATTAGGCTGCACGACTGAATTTTGAACTGGTAAACGACAAACTGATCACAGAACATGTTTGTAAAGCTTTAAATGTTAACTGTTAAAAAGCAATGTTATCAGCTTTTACGACTAAACATTTGCAAACAACATTGTACTGGAGAATCTGCACAAATGAAAGTCTTAGGGGCCGTTCACAAATCGCGCCTAAAAACGCGTGGAAAACGCTAGGCGCACCGCTTTCTCCTTCTTTCCAAAGCGCTCGCGCAGAAGCGCCCCTGAGGCGTCTGCCTTTGATAAGCAACCATGACGTGCCCTCTCCTTGAAGACGCGGAAATTTCAGCAAAGGATAAATGGATTTGCAGCTCAAAAATCGCTTGCAGTAGCTCTGCTACTAAATTTATTTCAAAATGGAAATCCATATACAACTATGATCAGCTGTTCCTTTCATCTTGACTGAGCTTTTAACGTTGTTACGGGAAAGGATGAAGCTGATTGGTTAGTTCTTGTCACATGACCCGCGGTGCGGTTGCTGCATTCTGAAAAGTTGAAATGTTTTTAACTCGATGCGGTGCGGTGTTGGAAATAACGAACTTGAGCGCGCAAAAGACGCGATATGTGAACGTCCCCTTAAACAGTGCAGTAGTGCAGAGTTTACAGGTTACTCTTCTTTTTTAAAGGCTCAATGTAAAGTACTCCCACATCACGCTGAATGCTGCAGACATAGACATCATATGATGTCTATGGCTGCAGAGACGCTGTTCGGGAAGCACGTGACATAAAACAAGGCCAGCTATTGGCTATTCGCTACTTCTCCTGTTGTACTGGCTGAGTAAAACCTCCGGTGGCTCATTACTGCCACACTTTGGTCACCGCAGATTTGAAATATTCACGAAATGAGCCGCTTACGGCAAATAAAAGTTATTTAGCAACGAATCGATGACTAAATTAGTTGACAACTATTTTAATAATCGATTTTAATCGATTAAATCGATTCGTTGTTTCAGCTCTAATTTGAATTAGGGGTGTAACGGTACGCAAAAATCACGGTTCGGTACATACCTCGGTTTTAAAGTCATGGTTCGGTTCATTTTCGGTACAGTAAGGGAAAGAAATGCAAACATTAAACTGCAGGTTGTTTATTACTATAAACTTTTTTTTTTAACAATTTGTTTACACTTTTTTTTTTACTTTTTAATAAGATATTATTTATATAAAGAATAATAAATAAAATACTGCTGCAAAGATCTCCACTAAATAAAATACTCTCAGTCTCAAACCAATATCACATAATAAAATATAATGAAAAATATAAATAAATAAATATGATTACAGTGCAGCATTACCAATCCCAACTTGTAGGCCTGCTCATATTTAAAAAATATATATATAACTTTTCCAAAGTGTAAAGTGCAGCAACAACAGTTTCAGTTTTTAGACCTGCTCAGATTTCGTTATTGCGTTGGCACGATCGGAATTAAGAGCAAAGGTCTGTTTAAATGCCGATGGGAGCTGCGTTTGAATTACTTTTTCCTAGTTGTATGTTCACACTCGCGTGATGCCTTTTGAAACTTTAGAATCAGCTGCAGGGTGGGATTTGCGCTGAACGCAGAGACTTCCGCCACTTAATATTTTCGTTTGGAAACACGAAAAAAAAAAGCTCTCACGGTGATTTGTATGCAATACGTCGTGCCTTGTATTACTAATGATATTTATACAAATCACAGCGAGAGCTTTCCAATATGCGCGCCACTGAGTGGCGTCTGTACTTCCCGGTCAGAGAGCACCTGTTCATCAAAAGCTCACTATCCAATCAGAGTAGATCACTGTTTACCCCGCCCCCATGCGAATGAAAAACTGTGAATCGTAAGCTAAATCTGTGGCAAATGCATTCAGAATCCACGATTAGCGAAAACGAATCTTTGAAAAACATTAACAAAGAATGAAGCATATTTCAAGAGCGTGTTAAATTTGTGCGACTGAGTTCATTTTTTTCACTTTCGTTGCGTTTTTCTTCTTTTGTAATGGCATATTTTTGATAGTTTCTGAAAAAGTTACGTTCAGTTTTCTAAAGTTTCGTTCATTTCTATTGAAGCATATGTAATTCCATATCCCTCAACATCTTAACCACTTTCACCTTCCAAATTAAGGTTATCAGTAATAAATGAGTTGGAAGATTGTGTAATGATACCTTTCAGATGTAAAACAACGTCCCCTGTTGGTGTCATTTATTACAGCAAGAGACTACACAAGCCAGATGATGCCAAGTATTTATTTAATAATTTATACAGATACAAATTACAGACACGTATTCAAATGATATTATCACTTAGTGGAGCAGAGAAATGAGGAAAGGCCAGATGAAGTAGATATCCCTAGTAAAATCCATTCAATATTTATTAGGGGAACTCATGAAATGGAAATACTTGATATTGTTAATAATTGTAAGAATAAAAAATCTACTGATTGTAATGATATCGACATGTCATTATTAAAAAATATCATAGAATATATAGTAAAACCATTTACATATATTTGTAATCAATCATTTTTAACAGGTATATTTCCAAATAATATGAAAATAGCTAAAATTATTCCTATCTTTAAAAGCGGTGATAGACATCTTTTTTCCAATTACAGACCAATTTCTCTGCTTCCCCAGTTCTCTAAAATTTTGGAGAAACTATTTGTGCGTAGGCTAGACAACTTCATAGACAAACATAAACTATTGAGTGAACATCAGTATGGCTTTAGAGCAAATAGGTCAACTTCAATGGCAGTGATGGAAATGGTAGAAGAGATTTCCACTTCAATGGATAATAATGAATATACTGTGGGGGTGTTCCTGGATTTAAAAAAAAGCTTTTGACACTATTGATCATGCTCTATTAATGAGGAAACTGGAAAGATATGGTATAAGAGGCAAAGCCTATTTTTGGTTAAAAAGTTACCTTGATGACAGATATCAATTTGTCCAAATAAATGATGTTAGATCAGATTTAATGAAAGTTACTTGTGGTGTTCCACAGGGCTCGGTGTTAGGCCCCATAATGTTTGTACTGTACATAAATGATATTTGTGAAGTGTCAAAAATATTAAAAATGGTTTTGTTTGCTGATGACACTAATTTATATTGTTCAGGGAAAAATTTGGAACAGCTTCTGAATACAGTGGAAATTGAATTGATGATCTTAAAAAAATGGTTTGATGATAATAGATTGTCATTGAATTTAAGTAAAACAAAGTTCATAATATTTGGTAATCGAAAGAGTTTTAATAAAGTTAAAATTAGGATTAACAATGAGGAAATAGATAGAGTATATGAAAATAAATTTCTAGGTGTTATAATAGATCATAAATTATGTTGGAAACCACATATTAATCATGTAAAAAGAAAAATGTCACAATCCATTGCAATATTACATAAAACTAAACATATTCTGAATGAAAATTCATTATATATTTTGTATTGTGCGTTCATAGTTCCATACATGATCTATTGTGTGGAGGTTTGGGGACATGCATATAAAACCAATATAAATCCAATATATATGTTACAAAAAAGAGCAATAAGGATTATAAAACATGTTGACTATCACGAGCCAACTAATCAATTGTTTAGTAATTTAAATGCTTTAACATTTTTTGATTTAGTAAATTTCTATACTGTACAGACAATGTATAAAGTCTATAATAATTTGCTTCCAAACTGTATCCAGAGGCTGTTTGAAATAAGAGAAAGTCAGTATGGAATAAGAGGAATGCATATGTTTAAAAAAAATAAGGGTAAGAACTAATACAAAAAATAGATGCATATCTGTCAAAGGGGTTAATCTATGGAATAATTTGCATACGGAATTAAAATTGTGTAATTCACTTTGTAAATTCAAGAAAATGTTTAAAAACAAGGTGGTTAATAATTATTTAATTTAACGGGTATTAAAAAGTTTTTTTTTTTTCTTTTTTCTTTATATAATTTGTATATGTATGTGTGTCTTGTATTAATCACTACTAGTAAAAAGTGCCGCTCATTTGATTGATAATTATGTACAAAGGGTAGGCGTAATAAGCAGAGGCTTCAGCCTACACCTTTTCGGTTATTATGTATAACTTCATTTATTTTTGTATGATTGATTGTCTGTGAGGACCGAATTAAATAAAAAAAATAAAACTTACCACTTATATTTTGAATACAAATATATTGTTTCTTTGTATATTAGATTAATTTGAAAATCAAGTTAAAATGTTTGACACATTTCATTTGAAATCTTTAGTCTCAATAGAGAAAATAATTCAAATGTTAGTCATTTTGTGCTGATTTAAATATAAAATAAAATATATTTATACATTTATTCGATTAGGTGTACTTGCACAGCTTATAGAATGTTTGAAGAAACTGAAAACATCAGTGAGCCGTGTAGGAGTTTATGCCAACCAAGAGTTAGCATCCGTGGTCCATTGACAGCAGAGACTGTTTCAGTGATTTGAGTATTATTTAAAAACTAAAAAAACATCATAAACAATTGCAAGTGTATTTGTGTGTATTTGGACTTCTGCATTGCCTTTCATAATCCCTGCGGCAGTTTATGCTTTTTATGTTTATGCTTTATGCAAAAAACATTTGAACAAGCATCATAAAGAGAAGTGAGAGTTGTTAAGGAGGCATGAATGTGTGCAGGTGTGTGTGAGAGAGCTACACTGATTGGGAGGAGGTCTTGGGGTAGTAGTTGTTCTTGAAGTAGTAGAAGATTGTGTGGAAGTAGAAGTTGTTGAGGTATCAGAAATCAGTGATGTGCATGTGCAGTGCAGATTGGCATGTACTTTATGGGTTGTAAATGACAAATACCAGCAGGTTCTGGCCAATCTTGTTTGTCATCCAGCTCTTATACTGTGACACACGGGTATAAACACTAGGTGCGTTATAAACCCTAGCTGGTGATACCAGACTGAGCCCACACTGTACACTGCTTGCTCACTATTGGACCACCAGAATCCCTCAACAGCAAGACAGAGAGGAGTTCTTCTTTAAAAAATATATGAAGAACCTAATGGTTTTTTTAAGACATGTAGCATGTTTAGCACACTTGCTCTCATAAACCCTTTCTCCTCTTCGTTCTCTGCTTGCCTTTTGTCTAATCATTCCAATGTCGCAATAATCTGTTATTCTTTTTTTTGCACCTCGCCCTGTTTTCATAATGCGGATCTGTTAAACATGTATTCTAGAACTAAATTCACTAAATACAGATCTTAAATGCAAGTTTGTTTTCAGAGTTAAAGAGTTTTGTTAATCTCAGTCTTAATTCCACAGGGTGTTCTTTGTTCACCCAAAAGTGCATCATTTACTCACCCACATGTTGTTGCAAACCAGTTTGACTTTCAACAGTGGAACACAAAAGATGACGTTAGGAATGACACAGCAGACACCATTAACTGCATGGAAGAAAAGACAGTTGAACTATATATTTCAGAACAGTGGAAACTTTTTGTGTACACTTTATTTTACAGTAGGTGTATTTGCAGAAGAAATTAATGGTAGTATAAGGTAACTACATGGGTTGAGGTTAGGTTTAGGTGTAGGTTCATGGTTAGTACCTAGTTATTACCCAGTTTTTTTAATTGCTGTAATAAACACATAGTATGTATATGTGGAACAAAAGTGTCAATAAAGTGGTACCAACTTTTTTTTTTTAAGATTATAGAAAATTAAAGAATAAATGGCAAAGGATAATACTAGTAGTAGATGCAAATGGATAAGTTGCTCCTGATGTCACACAAAGAACAGAAACATTTCTCTTCTATTTAAATAAGTTATTTTTAATAAGTTTTATTCAGCTGTACCTTGTTACAAAAATAATAGAAATTACATTTGAAATCCAGTGTAAGTTTTCTAATATTCAGTTATTGTTTTTTTAATTCTTGAATTATTAAATGTTCCAAAATATACATTTGCTATTTAGATGGTTTATTTTCAGATATTAAAATGCATAGAAACATGTGAGAGAATGTGAGCTGATTATTTAGAGTAGCCATCCATAGCCATCCATAATCACACAGCAATTAAGCTAAACTCAGTTTATCTGTATTTTCGCAAAGGTGTTGGCAAAACACACAAGTACATAAATGACAGTATTTGTTAGTCTGAAATGCGAATTATGACCTAAATGCAGCATGTGGCAATCAGATCAACATAATCAACACATAATAAATGATTTTATTTGCTTTTTTTTTTCAATACCAAGAAATTCATTTGAATCTTTCTCTCTCCCTATATATATAGTAGAATTCAATCAAATGCTGTGTAAAATATTATGTATGATTTTTTTACAGACTAATTATTCTCAGCAAGATTAATAAAATAAAAAAATTAAAAACTTGCATTAAAGATTAGTTAAAAGATTTAGTCATTTACGTTTAACAGATCTGCATTTCGAAAATAGGGCGAGGAGCTAAAATAATAATAAAAATGGATTTGTGCGACTTTAAAGTGATTAGATAAATGGCGAGCAGAGACTGCAGAAGTGAATATATAAAGGGTTTGTGAGGGCAAAAAGAACCAAATCCACCATCTCCATCCATTCTGCAAGAGAAGAGACGGTTTGTGAAAATGTGGAGGTTTGGCCCTGCTTTTATGTGTTCAAAGACTTTTACTTGTTTAAGGTAGAAACTTCATCAGCACTAAATGTTTCTGCCACGGCCCTGGTTCATGTGGGATAATTTCATTAAGTTAATTAGTTAGAGGATGTCACCCATGAAATCCTTCCTGTTTAATGTGTGCTGTTATGTCTCTTTCACTGCAGGTTCACTTTCTCAGCTGAATGGTAAGAGCTTGTCTCATTCTTCATATGTTCACATGAATCACAGTTTAACAGAATTGCACATGTAAACAATTTCTCTCATAGTTTGTGGACAAGCCCCTCTAAACAGTTGTATTGTGGGTGGTGTGGATGCCTCTGAGGGTTCATGGCCGTGGTAGGTCAATCTGCACAGCTCCAACTTTGGAGGTCATTTTTGCGGAGGCTCCCTCATCAACAGTGAATGGGTGCTGACGGCAGCTCACTGTTTACCTCGGTAAGATTCACCTAAACACATAAGCACTTGTTTTGTTTTGATTGGTAGAATGTACCTTTTTCTTTTCTCACATTCTCTGACTGTATTTAGTGTCAGCACATCCAGTCTGCTTGTGTATTTGGGAAGGAGGACACAGCAGGGAGTCAATGCCAATGAGATCAGCAGAAACATCACTACAATCATCGTCCACACCTCCTACGATAGGAACACAAATAACAATGACATTGCTCTGCTCCGACTGTCCTCCACAGTCACCTTTAATAACTACATTAGACCCGTGTGTCTGGCGGCCCAGAACAGCGTCTTCCCTTCTGGCACCAGCAGCTGGATCACAGGCTGGGGAGATATTCAATCTGGAGGTACAAACACATGCAAACCCATTAATTCACATATATGACTTTACTCCTAACATCACTAATTAATGGTTGTGTTTTTGGTGTTTAGTGGGATTCTGCAGGAGACTATGATTCCAGTGGTGGACAATGTTCAATGTAATGCTCTTCTGGGTTCTGGATCTGTTACTAGCAACATGATGTGTGCTGGTTTAATACAGGGAGGCAAAGACACCTGCCAGGTATAACAACCAACCAGATTAAGCATGCGTATAAAAACATGCTGCATATCTTAAAGAGTTTCTCTAATACATTTGCACACAAATATCTATGCTGCATTTATATATTTGTACTTGATTCTCCATTTGCATTCTGGCCATCTTACATTCTGTCCCAAAAAAACAAAAACTTATCCTCTTTTTCATTCTGTAGGGGGATTCTGGTGGTCCAATGGTGAGCAAGCAGTGTTCAGTGTGGGTTCAGTCTGGTATCACCAGCTGGGGTTATGGCTGTGCTGATCCCAACGCACCTGGTGTTTACACCCGCGTGTGACAGTATCAGAGCTGGATCACCAACAACATTGGACAGAATCTGCCAGGTTTTGTTCAGCCCTACAAGCACATGCCAGTCTGTTTCTACTATATCACCCTCTTCTACAACCTTCCTTACTACTACTAAAACTACTACATCACCAACTACTACACCCCAAAAACTTCTACTACCATAAGAACTGCAACAGCGACTCTTTTGCCCAATCAGGGTAGATCTCATACTCTACTGTACACACCTGTACAAACATCCTGAAATGGCTAGTCCACCCAAAAATGAAAATTTTGTCATCATTTACTACCCCTTCATGTAATTACAAACCTGAAGGCGTTTACTTTTTCTATAAGAAAAGATGTTTAGAAAAATGCTCTTATCTAAATATTTTTGTTACCATTGACTTCCATTGTATTTTTTTGTCCATACACTGAAAGTCAGAGGCAACTGATATTTCAAAATATTTTCTTCTTCCATGGTTTTTTTTTTCACTTCATACATATCTGCATAATGCTTAATAATGACTTTTTTTGTTGTAGCCTCAAACTCTTGTCAAGGGAGATGTGGTGAAAGATCCGACTTCCGCAACCACTGCAACTGTAATCCTCGCTGCCTCATAAACTGCTGCAGGGATTATGAAAAGATATGCAGTAAGTCCAAATACACACACAAACAAGTGCTCATTGTTCTGAAACACAACCAGACATGATTCAAATTTGGATTTTTTTTTGTCTCAGTTTGTTTTTGTGTCTCTGCAGGGTTTTAGTGGATAATTCCTGGTTGGCAGTCTTCTAAATGACTCACCTGCACTTTATGTTTTTAATTTGTTTAAACAGTCTGTGCAACAACTTCCTGCATCAAGTACAGGTTATACAACAAAATATTTCTTTAAATCAGCAAAGAATCCATTTTAAATAAATTTCTTCAAAATATATGTGTAATGAGTCTTATTTTTTCCTTTTTTTAGACTAATGATTTATTTGTGTCAGAATTGTACCTAAATAATTAAAAATTAATTTTATAGAACATACAAATTCATACAAGTGGATTATATAATATCATCATAACTTGCTAATACAATTTGGCTCCTGTTTGTAATCTGTATTATATAAATGACTAAATAAATACTTTGCATCATCTGGCTTGCAAATCACACCAAAGTGGGTGGATGAAAAGTGTTTGTAGTGTCATGACACAAACCAAATGCCTTTGTATCACTTCGACAAGGATGTACAAATAATAAAGTGATAAAACACATTGCTCATTATCCATCTAAAAAATATAATAATACCAGACTTATGGATTTGTATGTGTAGAATTGCAAGTTGCAGTATCATCTGAGAGAGCCACCATGAGCTTCCACCCAGAGAAAAACAACCCATATTTTCCCTCACCAATTAAGAGGAGGTCAACCTGGCTCCTCTTAAAGATGTATCCACTGTGTAAAAACAAAAATGGATGTGGGGTAGAGATACAGAGACATGCAAAGAGAAAGATTTTTAGCACAGCACTTTCAACACTAAGGTCATGGAAATGCGTGAACTGTTAAAATTCATACTGTAACGCATAATGTAATGCAAGTTGGTTTGGATAAAAGCGTATGCCAAAATAAATGTGGGACAGCCTTCTGGTAATGACCTCGAGGGAGCTAACAAAGGCCCATTTTTAACATAGGGGTCAGAGAAAATGACAGAATTTGCCTGCCCACCTCTCACTTTTCTCACTATTTTTTATTACAGAAGACATGCATAAGCTATAAATAAAGTAATTTTCCGGTCAAATAAAAGGCTGTCATTATAACATTACTAAGATAAACAGAAAAGTAAGTTAAATAAGCCTGTATAAAATATTTATGCCTTAATCTCTAGGATTTTTTTTTCTTTTTTTAGGTTTGGTTGTTGCCTTCTGTTTGCTGAAATGATTAATATCAGATTTCACGTCCTCACAAGTGCAACTTGTTAAACATGTTGTGTGCTTGAGATGCCTGCCAGCCCCCGTGACAAATCCCTGACGCCTTCATCCGGGACTCGACCATCAGAACACTCTCCAACATGGCGGCGTCAGGTGAGAATAATGCGCTCTCGCGCTCGGCCTTCATTTAAGGGTTTCTTTGCGAAATACCTCTAAACAAGTTTGTAAAACCCTCTTGGTTTCATACAAAATGGTTATAGCATTCACTGTGCTGCACAGCTAAATATACAGAGAAAATATTCTTAAAGCATGAAGGATTAGTTGTATTGGGGAAGCCTTATGCGCATATGAATTAGCCTGTGTGCTAGATGCAAAATGACGTGCATCGCCTGTTTTGTTATCCTCTTGCGTTTTTGAACGGAAAGATTTCGCAGACGGATGTTCGGGCGTTTTAATGTACGCGGAAATGTATAAGGTTAATGTACGGAAAGTAAATTATAGCGCGTGAAGTTTAGAACTGTGCTAATAACCCGTGCTTAGTGCGCATGCGCAGTACGATCCAGAGGAGGGACCAGAGAGGTGACCACGTGCGTGGAGCAAATAGACGTTCTCTCGTCTTTTTTGACAGAACGGCGGTTGGATTGGTGATTTAGATTTATTTCTGTTACTTTTTTAAATGTATATGTGATCACCGAAAAGATTTGTTAACGGACTCATTCGCTGCAGTTAAGTCGTTACGCCTGTAGGTGGCGAGTGACTTTTTGTGTCGAGTCATTGAAAATGAAATTGAGCAATTCATTACGAAACATCTCCTACTATCTCATACTAAAATGTATGTGTCGAGTTCTTTAAAGACAATTCAGAAAGAGTGTTTAAGTGTCCCCAAAAAAATGCATTAGTAAGTTAAAGAGTGCTTCAAAGGCTTGTACAACCAGCCTAAATGTTCAGAACTTATGCAAATACAGCTCTTATCTTTTTGAGCTGGGAAAGACTGAATTATCTGAAACTGTTTCTTAATGATACATCTGAATGACATTTAAAATCTGTAATAATATTTGACACCAGTGGTATCATAAATTGAGCTTCTGATCTTTTTCAGGCTTGTCCAGTTAATGCATATACGAATTGCAGAGTAAAACAAACATAATGTGAATGTGCCTTATGTTACCCTTTTCCACATTGCGGAGTGTCAGACAGCAACACATCTTTTGCACATGGTGTGACATTGCTCACTGGTGTGAAAGCTATTGGTGTATATTCTGGGTTTCGTGTAATTAAATGAAGGGTGTGAAGAGGTTTTACATGGAAATTCTCTACACGTGTAGTGACATTTCACTTCTAAAGCAGGCAGATATTAGTGAAAAAAACAAAAAATGTGATAATGGTCTTTGAATAAGCCTAACTGTTTTTTTTTGTTTGTTTGTTTTTTTGCGCATAGTCATGCTTTGTCTGTTATAGGGTGGGGATGTTAAAATGTTCTTCTGAATGTTAATGGTGGCATGAAATAAAAATTCTGTTTTCCAAATGCATCTTACTGTAAACATTAAATCCGTGCATATGTTTCTTTGTTTTGACCTTTTAAAAAGCCATTGCATCTTTTGGTGTAATGAGTGTGCCAGACTTTTCCAGTCGTTCTGTTCATTTAAAGGATAACCTTTGTCATCTTTTAGTCACCCTGAAGTTGTTTTAAACATATGAGTTTCTTTGTTCTGTAGAACACAGAAGAAAATGTTTTGATGAATATTGGTAACCAAGCACTTGATGGTAGCCATCCACTTGTATATTGTGACTTATATAAAGTCAATGGCTACCGTCACCTGTTTGGTTTAACATATTTATCAAATAAGTTATGGCATTCTCATAGCATCTTTTTTTTCATTTTTTAGCTAAGAAGAATAAGAAGAAGGGGAAGACCCTGACCCTGAATGACTTCCTTGCGAATGATGGCAGTGGCAGTGCGCCCCCCAGTTACCCCAGCGCAAAGACCACCAGCTGGGCAGACGAGACCGATGACTTGGAAAGTGATGGTGAGTGAAGGCTGGAACGCAATATGGATGTCTTAATTTCTTTATTTTCAAACATTAAATCATCAGACTTATTTTCTCCTTTTTGACAAGTGCTTCTCATTATAAGTAAGGAAAGATTGTTGGTGCATGTTATGTTCCCAAAGGCATATTAAAATCCCTCAAATTCAGATGCAGAGATAGAGCAGCACTTGCTGTAATTAATTATTCAGCCCTAACATGAAGCTAAAAAATGTAGTTTTTACCTGTCATATACTACGCGGTTTTCTGTGAAATCTTGTAAATTCCAACTGGCTAAAATCTGCAGGCTCTGTCTTTTGGCAACTTGTGTTGACTCTTCCAGACTTTAAAGCGGGGCAAAAATATTGTCAAATGTCAAGTCTTAAGAAGGCAAAATACTACCGTTGGTCTGATGCATTTTAGGATTCAGGCATTGAAATCATATTCTGTGGTGGTCAAGTTCTGTACTCATCCTCTTTAGTCTCAACTTCTTGGCATGGTGCAGAGGATACATATCGAGCTCCTCCCATCGATCGCTCCATCCTGCCAACTGCGCCTCGTGCAGCACGGGGACCAAACATTGACCGCTCTCGGCTGCCACGCGGTCCACCCTACACCGCCTTTCTTGGTAACCTTCCTTACGACGTCAGCGAGGAATCCATCAAAGACTTCTTCAGGGGTCTTGGGGTCAGTGGGGATCTGCATGTTTAGAAACAGGATGTCTAGATAATACACTTACATTCGGAGTCTTTTGTAGCGGCTTTGACAAATGCAGGTTGTGTATAACTGATGTTTTGTGTGTATTCTCAGATCAGTGCAGTACGTTTGCCACGGGAGCCTAGTAACCCAGAGAGGCTTAAGGGTTTTGGTTATGCAGAATTTGAAGATGTTGAATCATTCTTGAGTGCTCTCAGTCTAAATGAAGAGGTGGGTCGTCTGTAAAACACTGACCTCAGTGCATTACCTTTGTTTTCTGTTTTGAGTTAACATTGCATTACATTTGTGTAGAATCTTGGGAACAGACGGATCCGGGTGGATATTGCAGATTCATCCAATGACAAAGGTGAACAATGATGTACATCATGTCTTTGCCTCTCAACTAAATTAATATATTTAATTTAATTATTAAAATTAACATTTTCTTATATTTCTTCCAGAGAGGGATAGTGGATCAATGATGGGGCGAGACAGGGATAGAGGTCGTGGGATGGACAGTGGCCCTGATAAGACAGATTCTGATTGGAGGGCACGGCCAAGCGGGGACAAGGATGATGGTCCACGCAGAGACGACGGATTCGGGGACAGTACGTTAAACAGATGCACACTCTGTACCATTCTTAAACCAGTGTTAATTTTGACAGCAAATTTGGATTTGTCTTTAGTCATAGACTAGTTTAAAGGGATATTTCACCAAAAAATTCAAATTACCCCATGATTTACTCACCCTCAAGCCATCCTTGATGTATATGACTTCTTTCAGACAAATCAATCCATGATATTTTTTCAGACAAATAAAAATATGAAAATATGTACTGTCTCTTCCAAGCTTTATAATTGCATTGAAAGGGGGTCAAGAGTTTGAAGCCCAAAAAAAGTGTCCATCCATCATAAAAAGTACTTCACATGGCTTCAGAGGGTTAATAAAGTCCTTCTGAAGCAAAGCGATGTATTTGTGTAAGACAAATATCCATATTTATAAAAACTTTTTAAAACCGCAATCTCTAGCTTCCGCTAACTTTTGTACGCATGTTCACAGAAGAGTGGCATTTCAGATGATGACGTAGGTGTAGTGTAAGCTCTAGTGAGATGCCTTGTGGTATTTTTTTGCAGGGTCACGTGACCGCTTTGAGTCGGACCGATTCCGAGATGCTCCAAGACGCGATGATCGTTATGACAGCGGTCGAGATCGCTTCAGTGGAAGAGATCGCTTTGATGACCGAGACCGAAGGGATCGCTATGATGACAAAGGTAGCAGAGACTGATTTTGGAAGTTTGTAGCGTTTCGTCCATTTTTCCCGCTTATTCACACAAAAGATTGCTTAATTTCTCAAGTGATACCCAAATTGAATGTAAATGCTAGTTAAGTTCTCTGAGGTTCTGTGTTTTTGGTGTGTTATGAGTTAATGTTTGCTTTTCAAGTAATGCTATGGTTGGGATTGTCTAAGGTTATGACTCACGTGGTGGACGACGAGGATTCAGCAGTGGCTTCAAGCGAGACAATGATGACTGGCGTGATGGAGATCGAGAAGAGCGTTCAGACAGGAGGGATGATGGACAAGATGAGAGGGGTACATCAGATAATGTTAAGGCAGAAATTAAATGCTTCAGCTTTAAAGATACAAGTTTAATATCAGGAACATTGTCACTAATCATATGAGATTTTTCATTCCAGCCCCTACACAGAGGCCCAAGTTAAACCTGAAGCCAAGGAGCATCCCAAAAGAGGAGGAACAGAGTGGAAGCTTGTCCCCGCAGAGTGATATAAAGGTGGCTAATTCCAGCAGAACTTCCTCTATATTTGGGGCAGCCAAACCTGTGGACACTGCTGCTAAGGAAAGAGAGATGGAGGAGAGGCTGAAGAAAGAACAAGAACGACTCCAGAAACATTTGGAGGAGGACAAGAACAGGGCCTCGGAGAGACGACCACGAGATCGGTGAGGAAGCGTGAATAGATGGGTTGATGGAAAAGTGCTTTTTCAAACTACTTGGGTCTAACTTGGTGTAAAAATAGCCTAAAAGTGAATCTCATAGAGATCTTGGGGAGGGTTGAAATGGAATACAGCTCAGGAACTGGAGTCTCTGAAAACTTAACTGTAAAAATTGTGATCAAAGAGTATTTCGAGAATTCGTGGTTGAATTTCTCTCTCTTTTTTTTTTCTTCAGAGACTTGAGTTGGAGGAATGAACAGCCACCTGAAGAGCGTCGACGCACGGGAAGTGAATCCTCTCAACCTAAAGGTAATAAATACATTTATGCATGTTTTACTCTTTACTTTTTGTTTGATTCTTATGATTTTTAAAGTAATGAGGCCAGATTCAGTTTTTTTTTTAAATCAAAGATCATTTATTCATATAAAGTGTGTGCTGTGTATTTATATACTGTTTTATTTACTTTGTTTCTTCCAATGAATGTAGCCATGTTAGCTGGCATGGCACTAAATTATAAACAATTATCAAAGCATGTATATTAGGTATGCGCTAATATAAAAATCCTGGACAATTCTTGTATAAGGGCTTTATTAACTTTATGTTACAGGGCTGTTGAATCCTTGAATCTGATTGGCTGATGAACGTTCTAAGTCATGCAGTTATTTTCCGGGAAACACACGGCTAAAGTAGTTCCAGGAAGGTCTTAACCGCATTAGATGTCAAGATCACTTCACCAAATAATTTCAGTTATTTCAAAGGTCCTTACAACTTACTACAGCAAAATAATCACAGAAAGCACTTTCATTGAGAATGACAGATAGTGTTTAAAGCAGTGTCATTAACTAAGTAAAATATAAATATTAGATGAAAAAAAACTTAAATGATCATTAGAAATGTTTCCTGGGGAACTGAAATGTTTAAGTTGAGGTACTTCAATTACTTTAATACTAAAATGAATATACATTAAAGCTAAATATAAATATTTGAAAGAACAAAAACTAATGAAAATGTTTAAGGTACATAAAATTGCTGAACCTTTAAATAAAATTTCAATGAAATTTCAAAACATACAAATAGAAACTAATTCATAATATTAAATACTGTATTTGTATGTAAATATTACTAAAATAACAATAATTTTGTACAATGAAAGTTAAAATGGAGCCATTAAAAAAAAAAATATATATTTATTATTATTATTATTTTTTTTTTAAGCAAATATGCCTACAAAAGAAGATCCTGCCTATGGAATGATATGGCGGACTTTATTCAAAAGGCATTGCAAATTGTATTTGCAATTGCTTTTTCAATTTGTGGACGCATAAAATGTGACATAATCCAAACGCAAATGCAAATCGCGCATTACCGTTTTCATTTTCTATTAAGTGAACGCACAGTGTCTGCCAAATTTAAAATGGAAATGCAAAGTCCGTTTGCAATTGTGTTTCCCATATCTTACGAGCTATGAGCCTGTCATATTTAAATAGCAATATTAATTACCACATTTGCCTTTTCACTCTCTCTGCACTGTGCATGTAAACTGCCAAAACTCAAATGGAATCGCAATACCTTTTGCATTTGAATTTCCAACGTCTACACGGAAACCTGTCAATCAAGTGACAGGAGTGGGGCCATTTTATTGGGCGTGTTTGCATTGGGAAGTGACGATCGTACTAAAATGTACCATGTTTTTACTAGGGTAAATATGAGTTAACGATAGTGTTTATAATTAAGCCACAGTAGCCACAAATGTACAGTTGTCTGAGACGTTATGAAATGTTCTTTAACATCATTAACCATAAAATGTAGTCAGTGTTCTGCTATTGTTTATTTTCATAATAGGTAAACACAGGCCACAAGTTAACACGGTCACATTTCCTTGATTCAGCAGCTGCACGATGTACAGCCAAGAGTCCTGTCTTGAATCTAGAGATCTGGTGCTGATTCAGTGTAGCTTGGTAGCTCAGTGGTTAGTGACTGTCGTCTCTCACGGCATACCGTCTTTTAGCGCGTGTTCGAAACCCGGGCCAACACAGACGTTCTTTATTGTTTTGTTTATCCTACTAACTTCAGCCGCTGATTTCGGACTTGCATCCTCAGTAGTTCAGACTTTGAGCATTCGACTCGGGAGTGTGATGTCTGCGAGGACACAGGTCCGGTAATTCTGCAAACAGCAGCGTACTTGATAACATGTCAGCTCACCTTGACTACTGCAATTCGAACACGCGCTAAAAGACGGTATGCGGTGAGAGATGACAGTGACTAACCACTGAGCTACCAAACTAAACTTAAGATATGGGAAACACAATTGCAAACGGACTTTGCATTTCCATTTTAAATTTGGCAGACACTGTGCGTTCACTTAATCGAAAATGAAGACGGTAATGCGTGATTTGCATTTGCGTTTGGATTGTCACATTTTATGCGTACACAAATTGAAAACGCAATTGCAAATACAATTTGCAATGCCTTTTGAATAAAGTCTGCAATATCATTCCATACCTGCCAGTAGTTAACATGGTGTTAAATACTTCTGTATCTGTGATGTTCAGGATCTAGGAGTCAAGATGGTGAACATTCAGAGAATGAAGTCCTCAGTGGACAGGAGGATGAGCCGATCTCTCCTGCATGTCCATCACCCTCTTCCAGTCAGGGTGCGCTCCCGCTGAAAGTTATGCCAGCTCCACCACCTAAAGAAAATGCCTGGGCCAAACGCAGCACAGGGGGTGGTGCTAATGAGAAGGAAGGACCACCCTCAGCTGCCCCTAGCAACAAAAGCTCTCTTAAATCCAACAGGTGTGATTTCTCCCACAAATAATGGAAATACAAATATAAAATACACAATGATGAAGCACAAGTAACACTCATGCGCTTTTTGTTTTTCTCTGTCATTGTTCCTCTAGGTCAGCAGAAGAAAGAGTATCAGGCAAAGGTTAAAAGTCTCCACATTAAAACTTCAGAAGAGTAGAAAAAAAAACATGAATACATAGTTTTCTCACTTGTCTGTATTTCTGTTTGTTAGATGAAAATCGGGTTGATGGCATTCGAAAGGATAAAGTTGTGTCTCAGGGAAGAGGAGGAGGAGGAGAAGGAGGAGGATGGGATCGGGGACGAGAAATTGACTGCCCAAATAAAGAGAAACAGATAGAACCTGCAGACAGGTGACACATTCTTCATTAATGTGAATTTGTCTTGTACTGTATAAATTTACACAACTCCATAGACATCACATTGACTGAAGGGCAGTAGCTGAATCTGAGATATTGTTAGAGGAAAAGAATGCTAGACTTTTCTGTGTATTGAAGTAAATGGGAACTACTAAAATCTAAAACTGACTTTTAAATAGTCCATACATCTAGCTAATAAGCTAGTTGTCACGTGTTTTTTTTTCTGCTGCGTGATCGGCTGTTAGATTAATCCATATCAAGTAAGAATGTGTAGAGCTTATCATCGCTAAATGTAATGTATACATTTGATCATGATCTCGATATAATACTGTTTATCTATTCTTAAACCCTGTCATGTATTTCAATTGAAAGGAAGGAGGTCAGACGGGAACAAGATCCCAGAATAGCCTCAGAACCAAAGAAATATGAAGAGGGCACTCCTCCTGTGAGTACTTTATCTGGTCCTGACCCTTCAGTGAGTAGACAGTCTACATTTCAAGAAAAATTTGACCCCAAGTATGATTTGTAGAAACCTTCAAATTAGTGCAGTTGTTCAGCCCACTGTTGTGTAATACTTGTGGGAACTACTAATTCAGTGAGAAATACTGAAGATTATTTTCTGGATGCCAGTGTCTTTCTCATCAAAACCTTTAAGGTTATAAACTTTCTTTTTGTTGCTACAGCAATTCAGCTCTGCAAGTAAGTATGCTGCCCTACTAATGGATGGAGACCAGGGAGAAGATGGAGAGGAATGAACAATTAGGAAGGATCAACTAACGACAGAAACGGAGTACAGAAGAAAAAAAGCAAATGAACGATCAAATGAAGGGTTCATTAGAGCTCATGCTGAGGGAATGGGATGGTTTAAGGGATGATGGCTAAGGTACCCACAATGCTCTTCTCTGTCACGTTTATGGAAATTTAAACAGGTATTCCTAAGACTGGCTCATTTTAATTAAAAATAAAACAAATCAATGCAGTACGTAGATTAATGCATTCATACATATAGACATTTGAAAATCATTGTTCATTTGACAGTCATTGTAACAATAAAAAAAATATAAGATACTGTAACTTGTCTCTGAATTCCTTTTTTGGTTAATTCAGTCAGCAATTGCAATATGATGGATAGTAACTTTTTTATGGATCTTATTTAACTGTTCAATCATAATGCTCAGAGTTGTGTTGGAATGTCATAAAACATGGTGCATTTGATGAAACTGGCCTTATTTTCCCACTGAAGAGTTCAATATCAGAGACAGCAGAAACGCCCTCAAAACTGAGTCGTATGCCGTAGGATAGGTTTTCCACTTAAATCCTTTAAATGCTTCAGATTGAAACTCAATATTTCTGCTCGTTTTGTTCATCCTTTCATCTCAAACCTGTGCAGCATTATGTTCTCAAAGGGCATGATATGTAATTGTAATTGTCCAACACACTGATGCTGTGCTGATCTTCCCAGTCCCTTGGTGATTGAGTATTGAAAAGCAGTCCAAGACCCTTAATGCTTTTCCTTCCCAAGGATTATATTATTAAATTTAACCCTAAAATCTGACCATGTAAATCCACAGTTGGACTGCAGAGGCAAATTAATTGCGATACATTTACACCAAAAACTGTAATTCATTATTAAACGCTTACTATTTCAGCGTTTAATCCAAAGGAAGATGAGGCCACTTAAATCCTCAACGGTCGAGTGGATCCATGATTGGCTGTCAGAATGTTTTAATCATTCAGCTGTTAAATATATATATATACTGTGTATATATATATATATATATATATATATATATACATACAGTCGTGGCCAAAAAATACTGGCACCCTTGGTATATGATCAGAGAAGGCTGTGAAAATTGAACTGCATTGTTAATCCTTTTGATCTTTTATTTAAAAATAAATCACAAAAACGTATCCTTTCATTGGATAATAAGAATGTAAAATGGGGGGAAATATCAATGAAATAAAGGTTTTTCTCAAATACACATTGGCTACAATTATTGGCACCCTTTAATTCAATACTTTGTGAAACCTCCATTTGTCAGTTTAACAGGTCTAAATTTTCTTCTATAATGCCTGACGAGGTTAGAGAACACCGGACAAGAGATCAGAGACCATTCCTTAATCCAGAATCAGGTCAGAGGACTGGAATGGCCATTTCTGTGTTGTTTTTGAGGTTTTTGTTTGGGTTATTTTACAGTTGGAAGAGCCAAACATGGCCCATTATAAGATTTCTAACGGAGTCAGTCACTTACTGATTTTTTATCTGTTGGTATTTGATAGAATCAAAGATGCCATGTGTCTAAACAAGATGTCCAGGACCCTCCAGCAGAAATATAGGCCCACAACATCAAGAATACCGCAGTATATATTTGGGGTACTTTTTATCTCTGTGTTCACCAAACCCATCTTGAGTGTTTGCTGCTAAAAAGCGCATTTTTAGTTTCATCTGACCATAGAAGCCAGTCATATTTAAAGTTCCAGAACTGAATATGCTTTAGTTTGTTTTTGGATGAGCTAGGATAATTTTTCCTGTAACCCTCCCAAACAACATGTATGTGCTGTTTGACCATTTTTTTTTAAGGTTTTCTGAAATCGAGATAACTATATTCTGCAATTCTCCAGCTGTGATCCTTGGAGATTCTTTAGCCACTCAAACTCTCCTTCTCACCGTGCATTAGGATGATATAGGCACACATCCTCTTCCAGAACGTTTCGTAACATTTTATGTTGATTGGTATTTCTTAATTTGATTATGTTGATTGGTAATTCTCAGGCAAACCGTTTACCAATCACGTTTCTGTGGTACACGCCTCTACCAACACGATGGGTTACTCAGCCCAATGTTCCTCCTTGTTTTCGGATCGCCTGCATTTATATCCAATAACAATATAACACGATATAAGAAAATCAGAGATGCTTTAAATGTCCTTTGAAATAACGCTAACCATTTATTTTGGTATGTGGGACATTTTAAGTAGATCATTAATTTTTATATTATATTAATTATTACATTTATATTATATTATATTGGTATTTTATTACTAATGAGATCAATAAAAGCAGTCAAAACTAACAAAAGAGCAATAAAACGCAGATGCTATGACAAGTCTCGAATAGCTCAATGCAGTTAAAGTAGCAAGTTTTATATATATATATATATATATATATATATATATATATATATATATATATATAAATCATAGAAATGAATTATAATATCGCATTTTGGTTTTATGTTTTAGGACAACTTTGATTAAAGGATTTGATCTGCTTCAAATGTTGACTACTGTACACACACACACACACACACACACACAAAGAAAACAAGTAGTTATAATAAATATATAGAATATAGAAAGTTTTTTTTAATGAAAAACAAGTAACCTAGATAGAAAACGAACAGAGAGCAAGTAGAGTGTCGAGTGTTTTCTTACAAAAATGTAAACAAATAAGTACAGAATTATGTGGATTTACATATATACATTATTTTTACAGTTACATTGTAAGTAGTTCTCAGAAAATAATGGGTGTGTGTGTGGGGGGGGGGTATTTTCTTGACGTCATCAAACCAAAGTCATAGTAAACCATCGAGTATCATTCCTGACTCCTGATATGAATCAGTCTTTGAAAGACCCATATCATAGATAATTCAGTGACACATTTTTAAAGACAGACACAGACACTTGAATTTATTACTGAATGAATCAGAATCTTGAACAATTAGATTGAATAAAAGACTTATCCATTAACACAGTGACTTACCGACACCTAGTGGAGATATGACTTTCATAAGTATCATAAAGTAGGCCTATCATTTCATTTTGTCATTACATATTTCTGTGTAAAAACCGTTGTATTAAACATTAATCTCATTTCATTATACAGTTGTAATTGCTATGTAAATCCATGTACAGCCCGGCATTAAACTGTGGGGTGGAGTTGGCGCAGTGGATAAGACACATGCCTTTGGTGTGAGAGACCCGGGTTCGAATCCACTGTGAGACACCAATGTGTCCCTGAGCAAGACACTTAACTCCTAGTTGCTCCAGAGGCGTGTGACCTCTGACATATATAGCAATTGTTAGTCGCTTTGGATAAAAGCGTCAGCTAACTGAATAAATGTAATGTAAATGTAAATATATCTAAAAGCAGCTTCAGACACAGCTTCTATCTCTGAAGGCTTGATTAATACTGATTTAATTGGTAACAGCATTTTGTCATATTATATGTATTCTAATTTAACATAATCATTTAATAATTTAACATTAAGGATGACATACATATTTAGGCCTAATACGACATTCTATTTAAATGGTTAATAAAAATCAGTTCCCCCTAATGGGAAAGAATTTCTGACACTGATACATTTCAAAGTACATCTGTGTAATAAAGGTGTTCTATTCTATAAGTTCAGTATAATAAAAGTGTGTAATGTATTAAACTGATACAGTAATTGTCAGGTAAAATACTATTACAAACATTATTACATTGTCAACCATTGCCTTTTTAATTACATTGTTACCTTTAAAATTGTTATATTGCAAAGTATAACGCAAAATATATTTTACATGCAGTACGTGCATCTTCAAGAAACATCTAAAAACACATCTCTTCCATCTTTATTTGACCCTCGAACTCTAGCACTGTTTATTCTAATTATATTTGATCTATTTTTATTATTTTTATATAAAAAAGAAAAGAAAAAAACACTTGGCACCCTCTGGCACTCTTCATTCATTTTCTGTATTCTTTTTCAATTATATCTACCGTATTTTCCGGACTATAAGTCGCACTTTTTTTCATAGTTTGGCCGGTTCTGTGACTTATAGTCAGGTGCGACTTATTTATCAAAATTACTTTGACATGAACCGAGAGAAATGAACCAAGACCACTAAAGTGCATTACCGTCTACAGCCGCCAGAGGGCGCTGAAAACATAGAGCGCCCTCTCGTGGCTGTAGACGGTAATGTTTTCTCTTGGTTCTAAATGAATGCGACTTACAGGTCCTTCTCAAAAAATTAGCATATTGTGATAAAGTTCATTATTTTCCATAATGTAATGATAAAAATTAAACTTTCATATATTTTAGATTCATTGCACACCAACTGAAATATTTCAGGTCTTTTATTGTTTTAATACTGATGATTTTGGCATACAGCTCATGAAAACCCAAAATTCCTATCACAAAAAATTAGCATATCATGAAAAGGTTCTCTAAACAAGCTATTAACCTAATCATCTGAATCAACTAATTAACTCTAAACACCTGCAAAAGATTCCTGAGGCTTTTAAAAACTCCCAGCCTGGTTCATTACTCAAAACCACAATCATGGGTAAGACTGCTGTCCAGAAGGCCATCATTGACACCCTCAAGAAAGAGGGTAAGACACAGAAAGAAATTTCTGAACGAACAGGCTGTTCCCAGAGTGCTGTATCAAGGCACCTCAGTGGGAAGTCTGTGGGAAGGAAAAAGTGTGGCAAAAAACGCTGCACAACGAGAAGAGGTGACCGGACCCTGAGGAAGATTGTGTAGAAGGACCGATTCCAGACCTTGGGGGACCTGCGGAAGCAGTGGACTGAGTCTGGAGTAGAAACATCCAGAGCCACCGTGCACAGGCGTGTCCAGGAAATGGGCTACAGGTGCCGCATTCCCCAGGTTAAGCCACTTTTGAACCAGAAACAGTGGCAGAAGCGCCTGACCTGGGCTACAGAGAAGCAGCACTGGACTTTTGGACAAATTTTGCATGTCATTCGGAAATCGAGGTGCCAGAGTCTGGAGCAGTGGCGTAGCCACGGGTGTGCCAGGGTGTGCCTGTGCCACCCACAGTGGCAGCTGGCACACCTATCAGCAAACCAATCAGCAAACAGCAGCTGACTGTGACCCCAGCAGTCTATGACATAAACAGATAATTTCTGATTGCACATTGCTAGCTAGCAATATGTCGCAGAGCTCCTTTCTTAATTTTTTTTTAGCAAAAAACCTTGGCTTGATGGATAGCTGGACACAAGGCCTAACGTTACACCTGATGAGGATGTTTCTCCCTCCCCGGGCCCAACATCAACAGACAGTGTTGCCAGATTGGAAATGTCCAAGTATCGTACCAGAAGTTCAAAATTATCGTATTTGGAAGAAAATTATTACATTTAACAATTAACTACATTTTGACACGACCTGCAAATTACCACTAGGAGTATGGTTGGACGGAAGCAGTGCGACAAAAATACTATCCCATAATTTTGCACAGTAATCTGACAATAAATGTGGCACACCCAGATTTTCATATGCACACCCAGAGTCTCTTTTCTGGCTACGCTACTGGTCTGGAGGAAGACTGGGGAGAAGGAAATGCCAAAATACCTGAAGTCTAGTGTCAAGTACCCACAGTCAGTGATGGTCTGGGGTGCCATGTCAGCTGCTGGTGTTGGTCCACTGTGTTTTACCAAGTGCAGGGTCAATGCAGCTAGCTATCAGGAGATTTTGGAGCACTTCATGCTTCCATCTGCTGAAAAGCTTTATGGAGATGAAGATTTCATTTTTCAGCACGACCTGGCACCTGCTCACAGTGCCAAAACCACTGGTAAATGGTTTACTGACCATTGTATTACTGTGCTCAATTGGCCTGCCAACTCTCCTGACCTGAACCCCATAGAGAATCTGTGAGATATTGTGAAGAGAAAGTTGAGAGATGCAAGACCCAACACTCTGGATGAGCTTAAGGCCGCTATCGAAGCATCCTGGGCCTCCATAACACCTCAGCAGTGCCACAGGCTGATTGCCTCCATGCCACGCCGCATTGAAGCAGTCATTTCTGCAAAAGGATTCCCGACCAAGTATTGAGTGCATAACTGAACATAATTATTTGAAGGTTGACTTTTTTTGTATTAAAAACACTTTTCTTTTATTGGTCGGATGAAATATGCTAATTTTTTGAGACAGGCATTTTGGGTTTACATGAGCTGTATGCCAAAATCATCAGTATTAAAACAATAAAAGACCTGAAATATTTCAGTTGGTGTGCAATGAATCTAAAATATATGAAAGTTTAATTTTTATCATTACATTATGGAAAATAATGAACTTTATCACAATATGCTAATTGTTTGAGAAGGACCTGTATAGTCCAGTGCGACTTATGTTTTTTTCCTCATCATGACGTATTTTTGGACTGATGCGACTTATAGTCCAAAAATACGGTACTTGTTTTCTTTGTATGTGTTTATGTATTTATCGATGTGTGTTGTGTGTGTATATATATATATATATATATATATATATACAGTGTTGGGAAGGTTACTTTGGAAATGTAATAGGTTACAGATTACAAGTTACCCTGTTTAAAATGTAATAGTAGTGTAACTTTTTCAATTACTTTATTAAAGTAATGTAACTAATTACTTTTGAGTACTTTTTGATTACTTTTCTAAATTTGTGAAAATTAAAGAATAATAAATAAAAGCATATACATCAACTTAAATACAGTTATCTAATAAGCATGTGACGTATTCTGTGTACTAAACTCCTGAAACATTGGTGTTTTTTTTTAACTGCTGTCTCTGTATATGATGATAGTTTTCTCAAAATAAGTAAAATGCACATGAAGTGACACAGAGCAGTTCTAGAAATTATGTTTAAGTGCTCGTGTATACTCCTATATTGAGATGGCAGAGGTTGAAAACACTGTGAGCTTCAGTAGGCCTATGAGTAGTAAATGAAACCATGTCTTTGCCATTAATTTACAGAAGGGGCGGACTGGGAAAAAAATTCAGACTGGAAAAATCAAACTCATACAAACAAATTCATGGACATACTATTTTTTATCTATTTTAAATCTTTAATTTGGGGACATGCAAAATAATTAAAAGTTACTGCACTGCACCTTCACTTCCATTTTTTTCTTCAGTTTCTTTATATTGCCCTGTTATGCATCTCTCTATGACTTTAATACTCAAGATTGAACAAAACTATAATTTACAAACAATACTCTACAATACTACAATATATTTATAGAAAAATCCTAATACTGTACACGAGTCATATTTTTCCCTTACAAAAATTAACCATGCTTTTATTAGCCTATATAAAAGTAAAAAAACTTCGTTTATTTTTTTTTATTTTTTTTTGCAAATGGATCTGTATTTATTTTTAAATAAATACATTTGTAAAATAATTTTACATTTTTGGTTATCACTGTTAAACAATAGTAACCATTTTCTCTGGATTTATAGTTAAATATTAAAATGTTAATTTTCGTATATATATATCTCAAAGGACATTTCAACCATCTCTGATTTTCTTATATCGTGTTATATTGTTATTGTACAAAATGCAGGTGATCCCCAAAAAAAATCGTTTTCTTTAGCCCCGTAATGAATATGCGGAAGTGACCGCATAATGGATAGACTACAGTAGCCTATTCTAATGTTCCAGATATATGTTTGCGATCTGCTTAAACACTGGGTTTTGTTATAGGCCTAAACCATAAATATTAGACTGAAAGTCTATTAATATCTGTTTGCATGAACTTTAACTTTGAAATATTTTAACTGTTGCCCCGCCTTCTACTTCTCAAACCTCGTATTTTCTATGATATAGTGCTAAAACACGGAGGAACATTGGGCTTTGTGAGTAACCCATCGCGTCTTGGTAGAGGCGTGTACCACAGATTGCTTTGCCGATTGCGAAACGTGATTGGTTTGCCTGACCTTTATTATGAATGGAGTTTTATTCATTTATATACATGCTTCACAGTACCTTATTCAGTATTACACCCACACATGCAGATGCAAGCCGAGTGCTTCTTGGATGAAGCGGATGTGAAGGAAGGAGAACAGATGCTTTGTTGTCTCATTCTACCAATGAAAGATGGAGATGAGGAGGAAAAGAAGACCTAAAGCTCTCTGTGTGTGGACTTAGGGAATGGGTGTTGGAGAGATATTGGAATACAACCTTTATATTAGGGGTTGTGTGTCTGTTTGTGTGGATCTGCCTCAATGGTTATGTTTATGTCTTCTGTAAATCGTTCAATATTTTGAATCATTATAGTCAGTAGTTTCAGAAAGGAGTCTGTTGAATTGGGGGTCCATGGAGAACATATGTAAAACATACAAGTTGTTATTTTGAATCAATTGGTCATTTTTTAACTAATAATCTGTTTAGCGTAATGTAGTAATGTTAATACTTTATAAAAGTTATCAGAGTAATACTTTACAATACAGTTACATTCATTAACATTAGATAAAGCATTATCGTGAACTAAAAAAAACAACTGCAAAAACTGTTTTTATTGCATTTATTGATCAAGTTTAATTTTAAGAATATTTTTAATTAAGTTCATTCATAATGCATTCATATTCATTTTAAACAGCTTGAAATGTTAAAATGTGTGTTGCTACAACAAATTAACAATAATTTATATTATATTACATTTTGCGGTATATTTAAATTGACTATAATTATATAGTTATATTAACAGCTATATAATTATTATATAGTGATTGGAGTCCCTGGTTTGGCTAACATTCCATAAGAGTGTTTATTTTATTTTCCCCAACATCAACATTTCAGGTTGAAGTTTGGATGTCAGCATCCAGTACTCTTTATTAAGTGGTTCTGTTATGGATGTCCTTACTGTCAGTGCTTAATTGCAAGTGAAAAATAAATATGAAGTGTAAAGCTGTTTTTTTGCTGTGGAGAAGAATCACTCACTCACAGTAACACGTCCATGTCCACGTTCCATGTCCGTCATTAGGTGGCAAGTTGACTCTTTGGGGTCAGACAGCTTTAGAATTTAGATTTTATGTGCTCTTAGAAAACTAGCTTATAGGATTGAGAATGTAAATAGAATATTTCCACATAACACATTGTTAGCAGTGACAAAACACTTACATGTGCGATGCTCTTGAAATAAAAAGGAATTTACTGGTATATTCCATAACCACAGACAAATAGCAAGATTAACACCCATGCAAGCATACACACAAGCTCATGGCTTTTCTAGGGATGCTGCTCATAAAGACTGGTTAACAATAGATGGTGGGAGAATACCTCGAACTTCCCCCCTGCTCCTGTCTACTCCTGTCTGGAATGTGAGTGTGTATGTGAATGTAAGAGAATTCCTATTAGCAAAACTCTATTTTCAAAATGTCAGCAACAAAAGTCACAGTGAGAAAACTCTGTTAGTCTCTCTCTCACTCTCCGTCATATAGCACGTTCAGATGACATTGGTAAAGTCCTAGTAACCTAAACAGCTTTGCACTCCTCGGAGAAGAAGAACTGTGAAGGCATGAGGAGAAAGTTTTGTCTGTGTTGGATACGTGGAGGGAAATGCTTTATCTATGAGCCAAAGATTGGAGCTGGAGACAGTGAGAGAGAGAGAAGAGTGGAGAGCTGAAAAAGTCCTTTATCCAAAACCATGTTCCAACACATGTTCCTGTGGCTCAAGTGGTAGAGCATTGTGTTTGCAGTGCAAGGTTGTGGGTTCAACTCCCAGGGAATACATGTTAGTTAAAAGCTGTTAGCTTGAATGCACTGTAAGTCGCTTTGGATAAAAGTGTCTGCTAAATGCATTAATTTAAAACAAAATAATTATATGTTATCACTGTGTTTTATATCTGGTGGTCACATGTGCAGATTATGCAAAGATAACCTCTATAACTTTGAATGAACTGCTGTATATGTGTTTTTAAAAACATACTCTGTTATTGCAGAACAGATTTATTTTCTATAAAGTCTTTAGACAGATTGTTTGAGGTGGTATACAATGCTTGTATATAGCATAGCGATTGTTTATTTCCCATTTACAGTCTGTAGATGGCAGCATCGTCAAAGGGATAAACCTAACAATGTGCTTTTAAGGCCTACATTACCTTTCAAAGAATTGGGGTCAGTCATGTTTTAAAGAAATTAATACTTTTATTCAGCAAGGACACATTTGATTGATAGAGAGTGACAGTATTTATTATTATTTTTTACATTGCTACAAAAGATTTCTATTTCAAATTAATTTAAAATACATTCTATTCGTCATGACCTTCTTATTCATCATGAAAAAAACTATCATGGTATTAAGCAGCACAACTGCTTTCTAACATTGATAATAATAAGAAATGTTACTAAAGCACTAAATCAATATATTAGAATGATTTCTGAAGGATCCTGTGACTGAAGACGGGAGTAACGGCTACTGAAAATATATATATTAACACAATATTACTGTTTTTACTGTAGTGAACATAAGATACTTTAAACATAAAAAATTGTACCAACCCAAAGAGTATAAATGTCTTACAAAATATGTTTTCATAGCCTTAATCATTACTGATGTTTTATCAAAAAAAATGTTATAAATGCAGTTCACAGAGTGAGTTAAAGTTGTTTTTAGTATTTAGCTGAGAGTGTGTGTGTGTGTGTGTGTGTGTGTGTGTGTGCGTGTGTGTGCATGTATGTACAGTATATATATATATATATATATATATATATATATATATATATATATATATATATATATATATATATATATATGTGTGTGTGTGTGTGTGTGTGTGTGTGTGTGTGTGCTTGTGTGTGTGTGTGTGTGTTTATACCATTGATAATTTTGTTGGTGGCAGTATACCATGGACAGTTGAATTTGTAGAAAGAACATCTAGTTAAATAGAATGAAATAGAAAAGAGTATGATCATCCAGCTGTTTTATGCAATGTTCATTGTGCCCAAAATATTACTATCATCACACACTATTCCCCAAAACAAACATGATTTTCATTCATTGCTTTCATACTGATGAGTGATTTATGCTCTTCATATCACCACAACTGTGGGCGTGTGGACATGTGCGCTCAGTGCTCTTCAGTATCGTGTTTGTGGTTGGCAGATGTATTTAGGTTTAGTTCTTGCCAAATGTACATACATATAGATCCCACAATATTTGCTACTGTATAATTTTGAGGTCTTTGTGTGTGTGTGCTTACATGTGTAGTTGGGGAAAATGGGTTCACACTCCTTTAAAGAGAGGAACTTCAAGAAGAAACACCACTGTGTTGTCTGCAGACAAGCCCTCGACAGCCATGGCATGTACTGCAGAGGTAAAACACACTTGTTTTTACTATCTATACTTTACATTGACTTCTGTTGTTTTTATACTTAGCTAATATTTGCTGATATTTCTGTCCCCAACTAGGGTAAATCTCCACCACCTGTGTGCTTTCACATGGAGCAGCATTTACTACACAGAGTCGTTCACTGACAAGCTGCGCAAAACCACGATCATATTTTGCACGTTTCTCGCAGCTTGTTAGTGAACAACAACTCTGTGTAGTAGATGCTGCTCCATGTAAAAGCGTGCAGGTGATGGAGATTAACCGCTGACTACAGAATCAGCTTTACTGACAAGATGCGCATTAAATATTGCATGCGGTTTATCGTGCAGCCCTATCTCCAACCCATTTTTAGATTTGATTTAATAAATTTTTATTATGTTTATTAAACCATTTCTTCACATTAATTGCTTTACGAAATGTAGGGACTATCCATGTTGGACTTTTGGTTCCCACATAGCCAAAATCTACCCTCCCCCCAAACACGCATAATGTGCTTCAATATTTATTAATGTAATCCACATTTTTGTCCTTACAGAGTGTAAAACAGCAGTGAATAAGAAATGTGAGGAAAAGGTAATATTCTTTCTCTAACAGCTTAAATGCAGTTACTTTTCTATGCCTTTATTATAAAGTAAAGTGGATATGGATAAACTTTGGTTAAACAGTGATTAGCTCCTGATTTGGCTTTGACCATTAAGAAAATGAAAAAAATAAATAAAATAATAATCTCATCATTCTCATCATCACTGATAAAATGTGTCCTTGTACATCACATGGATATACACTGTAACACCAGTGTTGCTACACACCTGTTCCTCTCTTTCTCTCCTTCTATTTCTTATTATTTCTCCTACTGCTGTTCTTTTAATTTTTTCACTGCACAGCAATAAAACAAACAATCAAATAAACAAACAAACAATGTTCATCAAATCCAAAAAAATGAAGGCAACCGTTTTAATCAATTAACTCCTTATTTAAGTCCTTATATTTTAAGTAAATGGCTTGCCTGAACTTAAAATGTCAAGCGTCAAAGCAATGCAGCCATAATTATTCATTCCCCAGTGCATGCTCGAAGAAAGATGAATGGCATTAGAATACAAAAACAGTGATTAAGTAAGTGATTAAGAAAAGTCCATTATGCAGTTCACTATACTAGCTATACTAGTTGGTTTGACTTAAAACAAGTATGATACTGGCTACATTAGTTAACATGCATGATGAAAATTACTTCTAAATCATTTATTAACTTAAGTTAATTTACACATTTACTAATACATTATTAAAATTAAATGTTGCATATCTTAATATTTAATGAACTTGAGCTAACATGAACTATGACAATGTTAACAAAATAATACATACAGAAACAAATGTATTGCTCATTGTTAGGTAATGCATTAACTATGGAACTTTATTGTTAAGTGTTATCCAATTCAAGTAGTTTATGCATAACTAACACCTACAATAATAAAACTACAATAATCAAGTACATATTTACAGTTTTATAAGCATCATTTAGTTGCATACTTTTTACAGTGCATGCCCTTGTTTGAGAGAGAGGGGGAGAGAGAGGAAGAGTTCTGTGGTTGCCAGAGAGTGAGAGGATCAGAAAGAGAGAGATAAAAAGAGAAGAGCACTTGTGTGTGTGTGTGCTAGGAACTCTAGAAAACTGGACTCATCTGAGAAAGGTACAGACACTTTAAGAAGTGCATCAAAGAGGGCAGGGGCAGATGTAGTGAATTGGGGGCCCCAGGCAAATATAGGACATACATTTACACACATTTACCTAGACCAACCTTGAGGTTCCTTTTTTTGTTGTGATGCTTGCTGCTGCACAATGGTGCACATTGTTGTGTCCAATGTTTCTACATTTTTTATGTACATGTTATAATGGGATTCTTTCATTTACATTTATTCATTTAGCGGACACTTTTATTATTTCTTGTTGTAGACCACATAATAACAATTGATTTAACGTTGAGATACAAGTTTTAACAAAAAAACAAAATCAATTATAAAATGATAAACCTCACAATTGAACCTTTAAACCATTTTCTAAAGAAATAGGATGAGTTTGAAGTATAAATTAGTCTGTTATTTAAAACAGATTTATGTGGGTGAATTTTCACATTGGTCTGAACAAAAACTGCAGACTGGATTACTGAAAATGCACATTCATTCTCTGCCAGTAGGAGGTGCTTTTGGAACTCAGAGTAACCTGGTAACGGCTGTAAACAAAGCAGCTCAGCTCATAAATTATACTTTATCAGGTAAAATCAAAATGAGATCAAAACTTTTCTTAAGACAATCAGTTCCCTTCAGAGGTTCAATCATATAAAAACTTGAATTAGTGACAATGAGAAAAGTGTAAAAAAAAAATATAGCCTACTGATGAGGAAAGTCCAGTGATGAGTTACCAGCATAAGCCTACGGTTTATTTGAGTC